>NC_143393.1:49394841-49549872 GCF_980474605.1 Leiobunum rupestre
TACAGGTTGTCTTCATTTGATAGGCCCAGGCATTTTTCTCAAAAACTATACTTTCTAGAAATTAGAAATTTTCAGTATGTACTCTCTCGGTGAAGATCGTTGTTATTTGTAAATTTCAGAAAAATCGTGAAATTTTTCACGGTTTTAGAATTTGTAGTTTTTGAACGCTAGGTGGTAGACGAAAGTTTCAATGAGTAAGTTGTAGAGCATACTCGAAAACCTTTAATGGAGTTGGTATGGTTAAAATCATACATTGTTTTACTTTTACAAATTAAGTGTTAGAACAAGTGAAATTTTATAAGGAACTACAGTAGGACCCCACACACGTTTTCTAGGGGCAAAAAGTAGGTGTTTTTTATTAAACAAGAAAAAGTAGGTTTTAGGGTCTACAAAATGTCTAATATATGCCAACTGAATTTCCAAAAGCTTTATTTCTGCACTTCTGATTCGTTTAAAATGTGGGCCCGTTTTAGTATTTAAAGTGCCACCACTTTGTTTGAAAAACATTATGTCTACGTAATCTGGTAAAAAAAAGTATGAATCGTTATACTCGTGAGCAGCGGTCCAGGATGATTGAGTTACACTACGGTGATGGTCATCGAAACACACGTTTAACAAGTCGGTTGTTTCAAATGTTATATCCTGACAGTCAACCAAATCACCACACTATTCTCCGAGCTGTTGCTGACTTCGAAGGAGACGACAATGTGAATCCCAGATTCTGCGGACCTGGACGTCATAACACTAATATGGAAGACACAGTCATCGCCTACTTTGGCGCTTACTCTCGAGCAAGTATAAGAATGGCATGCTCGGATTTGGACTTGTCAAAATATTATGTCTGGAGTGTCCTTAACCACCATAAATTTCACCCACTTCGTGCCACGCTCCACCAAGCACTTCACGATGGTGATCAGCGCCTTAGGTTGGATTTCAGTAACTGGTTCAGTACCATGGCGGATGCCAACGAACTTTTCCTCCAGTTGATCCTGGCATCCAACGAGTGTCCCTTTGGAAGGGACGGCCCATTTAACCGCCAGAATAACCATATGTGGAGCGATGTAAATCCGCACTGGGGATTTACACATCCCAATCAAGTACAATTCCGCTTAAACGTCTGGGCAGGTCTACTAGGAGACCGCGTCATTGGGCCATTTTTTCTTCCGAATCGGCTTAATGGGGTGAGCTACTTGGCGTTTCTACGAAATGAAGTAGCAGAAGCTTTGGTTCTTGCATGATGGTGCAAATCCTCACCAGGAACGACATGTGGTGCAATACCTCAACACCGAGTTCCCTGAGCGTTGGATTGGAAAGAATGGTCCAGTGCGATGGCCTCATAGGTTCCCCGATTTGACACCGCTGGACTTTTACCTGTGGGAATTCGTCAAGGAGGTATACAAGACGGAAGTCCATAGGGAACACAACTTGCGCCAGAGAATCATTGCAGCGTTCCAACTCGTTACTCCAGATATGGTCCGCGGTTCGTTCCAGAATATGCTTTATCGCGTACGGATTTGTATAGCAGCGGACGGTGGCATTATTGTACCGTATTTGTAAAACACTTTCTTTAATTCCTTATTATAATAATTGCACTTGTTCTAACACTTAATTTGTAAAAGTAAAACAATGATTTGGCTGAAAACATGTTCATTTTTCACAGACAATCATTACAATAACATGAGGTGTAAAAACATTTGGGTAGTACCAACTTGTTATTTTTCATGACCTATTATTTCAGTGACAAAATGTACGATTTTAACAATACCAACTCCATGAAAGGTTTTCGAGTATGCTCTACAACTTACTCATTGAAAATTTTCGTGTACCACCTAGCGTTCAAAAACCACAAATTCTGAAACCGTGAAAAATGTCATGATTTTTATGAAATTCACAAATAACAACTACCTCGACCGAGAGTACATACTGGAAATTTCACATTTCTAGAAGGTATAGTTTTTGAGAAAAATGCCTGGGCCGATCAAATGAAGACACCCTGTATAGTTGAACTCAATCACAAAAATTATTTTTATGGAGAAAAAAAATACTATGGTGGCAAAATCTGTATTTCATTTTCATTGTTTTTAATGAAATTATTTAAAAATCATATTTCTCCTCATTGCTGCGATGAAGAAAATTTAGAGGTAATAAGGAGAAAGTTGAAAAAGAGGAAAACTGGGGTACCTCTGACTATATTTATTCCTTTTCCCTGTGTCATCCCTCTCAAGGGAGACGAAAGGGGAAAGAATTCCCTGAACATTATAAAGAAGACTGTTTGCGGAATAGTACCGAAGGTTGAAAATCTCAGTAGATTTAGTAAATCTAGGTGATTAAAGCTGGACTGGAGACTGCTTTACCAAACCCTGTTCTTGAAGACATTAAAGGTTCAGAATATAAAAATATGAAAGAAACGTAATTTTGAGTCAGCGCCTACACACCTCAAAGTTTTGAAAGGGAGTATGAACTAAATCGAAAGATCATCTACTACCACAAAATACGAGTTGTTTCCTAACATAATTAAATACCTCTAGTTTCTGTTAAACCAGGTGGAACAAATGTTGATCCACCATAAATATGGAGGTTCATACTCCCTTTAAGAATATACCCATAGATAATATCCTGGTTCTATATAACTCATTTTATGATGTTATGTAATCTATATTCAGAGAATGTAGCAATTGAGCACCACTTGATACTCTCTACAACTACTCTCATAACAAGAAAAAATGTAACTGGAACATGATTTATATTGAACAATTTTATTTTGGTCTCAGGGGTTACTGGCTCTAATCACCAGTTAAGCACAAGACGGCGTCAACCTAAGAGTTTCATTTTCCTTTCTAAAAAGCCATTGATGAATAGTTTATTAATTTACCTATTCAGAATAACGGAATTGGTCGAAAAATGTTGAAATTTCGAAATCAACTTAACTAAAGGCGTTAAAAAATGATTAACGACTCAAGAGCACACAGCAGGCTCAGCAGCTACCAGCTGTTCAACTATCACGTGTTTCGCATCGTCTGCTATTTTTGGTATCCATTTTATATATTCAGCCTTGGAAATAAGGTATTTTTTTAAATGGTCCTTATGACCAGTGACCCCTTATATTATTAATTATTAAACTATCTCACCTAAGACTACTGCCATAGCCTAGACACAGTATTAGAGAAGGAAGTGGCCTAGAAGACTCTCGTAATTTACTGTATTCTAGGATTGAGGCCAGACGGGAGTTGGACTCGTCCGAGGGATGCGAGCGAGGAACTTTGCATAAAGTCTCGACGTGCGGCCGCGGCGGTAGTACACGGAGTCGTGGTACACAGAAATTCGGTGAATCAAAATTGATAGAAACCTTCAATTGTTAAACTGGTCACTTTCTATTTTTTGTTATTATTTCGAATTAATAAACTGGACACGGTGACCAGTGACCCTCCAAATTTTGAATATATAAACTGGTCTGAGCAATTAATAAACTGGTTTTTGACCACCTGACCACCGTTATTTCCAAGCCTGTTTTATATATTCTTTGATGAATCCTTACTAAGGATTCCTTAGGCACCACAATGAGGTAGAATGTAAGTATATATCACGGGGTAGAAACGTACGAGAAATGCGTTGTCTCATGCGATTCCCTAGTGGGAGAGGTGGGGGTGGAAGTTTAGTCTGAAAAGTTTCAGCGGGTTCGTCTGCTTCGATATATGGACCTCGTGTCCTCGTTCGGGTCTTGGGCTAAAAAGGGATCACGCTTATTGTCAAAAGAAACAACCCAAATCTAAAAAGTCGAATGGTTAGTATTACAACTTTAATTATCATCGATGTAGTCATAAATTGTTTGTTTTAAATATAATTTCAGGGGTAAACTTTAAAAAACGCTTCAAAATTAATATCTTTTACCTTTTGTAAAAATATGTTTTAAATGCTTAATTTCAAATGTTTTTCTATATTTTTATTATTTTTAAACAGCTTTGCTTAGATAAAAATTAAGGCAAATCCAATAAAAATGATGACAAATGAATCTTCTATTACCAACGTATTAATAAACTATGCTACAATTTCAATTTAACCCAACTTATGATTAATGATGATTTGAGATAGTTCTTACAACTCTTGAATTGGCAAGATTTTCCCATATTTAGTTTACACCTTGGTAAAATAAAATAAACCTTAGTTTAATATTTTATCTGGTTAATGTAACTTAAAACAAATACCTTTGAAATCCAATCAGTAAAATAATGAAAATTTACGCTTCAAATCAAACTTGGTCGAACCCTTGGGCCTCGTCCTCGAGTCCCGATTTTTTTTGTTTAGACTGCCAGCACTCAGCACCATAGAAATCTCATAGGTAACTAGAATGCTGCCGCCTACGGCCGAGCTTGACGCCAGTTCGCCTTGAACCTTCAGCCAATGAGAGGCCGTAGAGTGGTTCCGCCAAGGAGGATAATAATCCTCCTTGGATCCGCTACTATAGCGGGAGATAGGTGACGTCATTCTCTCCGGTGACATTAAATTCTTGGCAGAACCACTCTTTGAGCTCTGATTGGCTGAGATCTGGCTATCGTCTGCCACGGCGTTTGGCCCATTTGCCAGTTACACGGCAGCATTCTAGTTACCTATGAGATTTCTATGCTCAGCACCGACCGCAGATACGAGATTTAAAACTGAACCGAACTGAATTTTTCAGACTTTTTACCCCCTCGCTATTACATTGCCCCCCGCAACTAGGGAATCGTGTGGTTAGACAGGAGCCCGTAGGAATCTCGCCGCATTTCCAATCTAGGGTACGTAGTCTAGATTATCTTTGTATATATTTAACTCAAATCTGAGTTACGTCAATGTAATAAGAAATCGCGCAAGATTTGTCTCTCTGCTCCAGACAGTATATAAAAGAGTAAATTTAAGAGGATTTCGCAGCTAGATCTTATCTAGGAATAAAATACTGCGTACCATCCTCCTAGATCTTATATATGGCAAAGGGACGGCTTCCCCAGGACTGGAGGTCAAGGAAGCGGCTGAGCTTCAATGGCGCAGTGCTTTTAAAAGCTAACCAAGTATAGCCCTTACTTCGAGGGCCGGAGACCCGAACTGACAGGACAGCGTTGTCGGAATGTAAATTTTGCGGTAATATACCGAGGTTCTCGAAATGAAGAAACAGTTACTTTTAGCAAAAGCGACATAAGACCCAAAAGTGTGACAACTCTACCTTTGCGTCCTTTAAAATATTTACTGGGCGCTAGTCTCGCAATAGACTATATTACCTACTATAGTAGGAATAATACTAGCAACGTTATATTTAGTCTATCATCTGGCGCGATTTTATCTCTTCGATTTACTTGCCCCCCTCGCCCACTCCCTCTGTTTACTTCGTGACAAGCTCTCAGTAAACATTATACCGTACTGGCAACCTTTTGGGTCTTATTTTTATTTATTCGACAATAAGCTGTACATGAAGCCCTGAGGACTTGTATGTGAACATCGTAATTAAATGAAAAAAACACTCACAAATAAAATGAAAGCGAAAAAAGACATAAGTAAATAATATTATAACATTGAGTTTTGCGACAAGAGATGGTAAAAATTTCATTGTCGGCAAAGGAGTGATGGCGTACTGTGGAGTTATAGCGGGGTTTTAACAATTTAAACTGGTGACCTCTCGTCCATGTAGATCCATGAACAGTAAAAAATTCAGAAAAATTAACATTTAAATTTTTATTAAAAATTTCTGGCAGAAAGCTCGAAACTATATATTTATACACTGGATCCGCGCTGCAAAAGCCAGTGGTGGATACAGATAAAACTCAAGGGGGAGGGGCGCTAAAAGACATCTTGAACTATGGGTGTAATAACAAATCATCAAGTCACATGCAAAGCTTAATTAAGAAAACTTTTTCCCAACTGCTTCCAAGACAAGAACTACAATCAACCTACTAAAAAGACACATACAAGACAAAAGTAACAATATGTGTTCTCTTCGCTAAATGATGAATTCCATGCGCCTATTCTTCCTGACAAATTGGTTAATTACATCGTCGATTGGACAATCAATATCAAGGTGAGTGTTCAACAGAGCTAAGCCATTAAGTCGATCCTCTTTCATTGTCCACCTCAGCCATGTCTTTGTACGCCGCAATGTTGAAAACCTTCTCTCTACTGTAGCAATAGATACAGGTAGACAAGCAAATATTTTGTACAGGGTGTGCAAAGTCGGGTAGTCACTTCTGGGACAAACCGTCAACGCTTGCAGAACAGAATAAATATCATTAACGGCATTTATGCACGTTTGCTTGTATTGAAGAATCTCTCCCATTAGTCTATTTTTAATCATAAAGGGTGATTCTTCGAAGAACAAGATTTCAGTTAAGCACCGATTCAATTTATGTGCCAGCTCATTACCGTCATGTTTTAGTAGTTGTGAGGGCAAAAGTATGTTGAATTTTAAATGCTAAATATTTCCTTCAGCAAAACGTTCTCTCATGTCAACGGTAACATGGTCCAGTGTTGAAATAAAAACAGTTCTTTTCCAATATGTGATAGAATCGTCATTATGATCGCAGTTTGCCTTGTAGCTTTGCCTGCCTGTAAGACGAGGAACACTCATCTCCACGTCTAACTCTTCCATAACTGTCTTCGCTTCCTGAACAATACGAGCAAAGTGGCTATCAGCATTAGCTCTCATATCGTCGTACACCTTGAGCGTCGGATCTAATTTTACTTTTGCCATCGTGACGTCCAAGCTAGGGTCTTGTAAGATTTTACTGACTGGATATGTTATACTCATAAACTCACTCAGTGAAAACAAAGTGATAATAAACTCGCAATTAGAGAGAGCTCGAAGGAGAATATTGGCTTTGGCAGCCGTTGTTCTAGCTGTCCCTCCAATGATGTATTTCTTTAAGAACTTTACATAGTGTTCCGAGATCAGCTGCGAATTGAATAACAGCCGAGTCGCTCAACCCATCTCGTTTGACAAAGTGACTGCAGCGAATGTTTTAGGTGACTCTTCAATACGATGACGCGTCATCATAGGTAGTACCTATGCAGCAAGTACAACTACTCGACTGACGAATAAATTGCATGCAGATGGATACGCGGGCGGGCGGCGGAGACGCGCCCTCCCCTTGGCGTGAACCGCGCGCTTGGCGCTGCCCCCCCCCCATATGTATCCGCCACTGGCGAAGCGGATGGAGAAAGAGGCGGGGCTTAAACTACATCGAATGTAAGACGCTGAGCTTTTTTTTAAATTCATTGGCGTCGCTAATAAGGCGAGCCCCTGTGAAGGACATTCATTTCTAAAACAGACTTAACAAAAATTATTTTAAGAAACCCAGTTATGGGCGTGCTTGGCTCACTTTAGAGAGGTTTGGTGTCAGAATGAGCGGTAACTTTCAAATAATTTAAAGTTAAGGCGCGTAGGAACGTGTTAGATTAAGGGGGGTACAGCTGTGATGCTAAATTTGGCGCCCCCCTCATCAACAGGCTTTTTGAGGCCCCGCTTAAACCAATTTGGCGCCTTTTTCACACCAATTTAGCGCCCCTTTCCAATTTTAAGGGGGGTACATTGTACCCATGTACCCCCCGTTCCTACGCCACTGTTAAAGTTAATAATGAGCGAGATTTATCGAGAACCAAAATTTTAGCTAGATTAAATGAGCGGAAGAGAGGAGTGTTTAATTCAACGGGATGTGAGCGGACCTTAGAGATGACCGCTGCACTTATATAGACATAGATTCAGCGAGAGAAAAGCCGCTTGCCTTTTTCAATCTTAAAACACGACAAACTGAGACGAGGAAGAATGGGAATTAGCGTAAAAAGAGCGTATAATAAAGATTTGGCTAATAAATCTACGCGATTACGTTGATACTTTAAGAATTTTATATTATTTTGATAGCTCTAGTTTTCAAAGAACTGATACAGTTTTCTACGTTCGTTGACCTGTTTGATGAGACGAGCGAAATTTATTAAATTTTGTTTGAGCTGAGCGGGAGAGAGCTTTAGCAGTATTCAATTCGAAAATGAGCGAATGCGGGAACAGCCCAGACAGCCCAGACAGACAGACAGACAGACACGGTGATTGTAAAACCCCTCAGTAAGGTAAAAAGACATCGATGAGCTATCAGTAAACGCGTTTGATATGAGCTGGTATGAGCTTGGAGAAGATAAGTATTCTGGAGTGGAAAATCCCATAGCGGTAATAAGAACGTCCTTTCCCGCCTATTGCTGTTAGAATTACCCAGACTACCCCGGTTTTTGGTCGGACGTCAGCTTTATCTGCCATCATTCTGGCTTGATGACGTCCGACCAAAAAGTGCATGATGGGAATTTTACAAAGCCGCAGGTGGCGCCCGACTTTTCCAATCCAGAATACTTCTCTCTCTCCAAGGTATGAGAGAGATACATTATCTAAGCCGCTAACAGTGGCGGCGCCAGGAATTTTCGCGAGGGTAGGCAAACCAAATAAATGGGCCCCCGACCCCCTTTTCTCAACGAAATGTTTCAATAAAATAAAGTAGTGATGTACATGACGAACAAAAAACTTTAACAACAGTAAAACGAGTTCCAATCGAGGGGCTAACCACTCTTAGAAAATCTGTACACCGGATTACGCTTAGATTACCACTGCCAAAGGCAGGGACTTCAAAGATTACGCGTATTCCCATTAATACAGTCAAAGGTACGGCTCTGTTACCGTCTGTACACCGATTACGCGGAGTGATCAGCCCCTCGGTCCCAATATAACAGAACTGGTTTTATTTACTAGGAGATACCTCAAAAATTTCTAAATCGACAATTGTTTCATTGTTATTTATAAATAATTTTATCTCTTGGGACAATTTTGAGACCCTTTCTAAATCAATTTGGGGCATAGAAATCTCATAGGTAACTAGAATGCTGCCGTGTAAATGGCAAATCGACCCAAAGAATATAAAGCCCCAGGAATGGAAGGTGCAGCTCTGTCTAGTGGAAATTTTGCGCCTCTCGTTTTTAAAGAGAGGTCGGGTTGTGTTAACCGTTTCCGGTTACTCTGATTTGCTTTGCCGGAAGTTTCTAACTCGGCCAAAACACGCGGCCAAAAATATCAATCCTTCCATTCCTGAGGCTTTATATTCTTTGATCGACCAAACGCCGTGGCAGACGATAGCCAGATCTCAGCCAATCTGAGCTCAGGGCAGGAAATAAGAAATTAAAGTTATCGGACATTTGTCCAGTGACCCCCCCCTCATTTAAAAAAATTTATCGGACATTGTCGAACAATTTTTTTTATTTTGTAGAAAAAAAACATTCCCAGTTTATTGAAAAAGTTATCGGACAAATGTCCAATGACCCCCCTAAGATTTTGAAAAAATTATCGGACATATGCAAAATTTACGGACAAAGAGTGGTTCTGCCAAGAATTTAATGTTACCAGAGAGAATGACGTCCTCCTTGGCGGAACCACTCTACGGCCTCTCATTGGCTGAAGGTTCAAAACGAACTGGCGACAAGCTCGGCCGTAGGCGGCCGCATTCTAGTTACCTATGAGATTTCTATGATTTGGGGCCCTTATAGGGCGATTTTGGGCCCCTCAAAATTTTAAGGTAGGCAGCGGCCTACCTGGCCTACACCCTAGCGCCGCCACTGGCCGCTAATATTCATATTAATAATAATCAAATATTTTCGAGGCCTTTTCTGTTTCGTAACTTTTAACTTCTTTGTGGACTATTACGCGTCTTAAAATTAACCCACCAATAGATTTTACCCAACATTTTTGGAGCATCGTGGTTTCCCAATGATCTCCAGGGAAAGTATTGAAACGTTTGTTGCTCTCACGCTGAGATTTTGGAACTGATTTTCGCCCAGATTTGGAACTTTCAAGTTGATTTGGCGATTTCTAAAATCATATTTTTCTATAGTGTACGCTTGGAGAAGAGAAGTATTCTGGAGTGGAAAAGTCGGGCGCCACCTGTGGCTCTGTAAAATTCCCATCATGCACTTTTTCTTTTTGGTCGGACGTCATCAAGCCAGAATGATGGCAGATAAAGCTGACGTCCGACCAAAAACTGGGAGTCTGGGTAATTCTAACAGCAATAGGCGGGAAAGGACGTTCTTATTACCGCTATGGGATTTTCCACTCCAGAATACTACTCTCCTCCAAAGTGTACGGCTGCCATTGAGTTGGGAATATTAATCTAGAGATCCAATCAAATCTGCTCCCCGCGAAACAAGTTTTTGAAAAATACGAATGTGCCGTCTGCTCTAAAATGACGAGCAAACGTTATCATATGACCCGTGGCGCCATCCATTATTTTGAAGAAAAAAATCTTTTTGCTTGAAAACGCGTCTTATTTGGACGAATCATTGAGAGATAGACGGCGCCACGGGTAGAATGATAACGTTTTCTCGTCATTTGGGACGCCGATGGGAGCAGACGACAGTATTCTTATTTTTAAAAACTTGTTTCGCGAAATACTGAAATCCGACGTTTCGATTGGACCTCTAGATTAATATTGCCAACTCAATGACGGCTGCCTACAGAAAGGGCGTACCTGCCGTACCCATAGAAATCTCATAGGTAACTAGAATGCTGGCTTGTAACTGGCAATTGGGCCAAACGCCGTGGCAGACGATAGCCAGATCTCAGCCAATCAGAGCTCAAAGAGTGGTTCTGCCAAGAATTTATTGTCACCAGAGAGAATGACGTCACCTATCTCCCGCTATAGTAGCGGATCCAAGGAGGATTATTATCCTCCTTGGCGGAACCACTCTACGGCCTCTCATTGGCTGAAGGTTCAAGGCGAACTGGCGTCAAGCTCGGCCGTAGGCGGCAGCATTCTAGTTACCTATGAGATTTCTATGGCCGTACCAACATTGAAAATTAAGGGAATCCCAAACCTCTAATAAGGAGTCTCCAAATTCAAAATTATATGGACCCACGAGTAAACTAAACTACGAAAATATTACATTTTTAACCATTGCTTTCCTGCTAGTGCTACATGCTGCTAATAACAGAACTCCTTGAAACGCTTTCGTTGCTTGATTTCATTTCCGAGTGAAGTAGAGCTCACGACGACGCATTACGTTTTTGGACAAAACGTTCAGCTAGCCTCCACTTAGGCTAACTTGTAATGGTAAATACTGAAACGCAGTGGTGAACCCATAGATATATGAAACGTATATAAAGGTCTAGATAAAATATTTCAAAGGGAGTCAATACGAAGGTGACAGCTAGCAGAAATGCGTAATTTCTGCAGGCTATCCTTATAAGGCGCTATCTATCGGTAAGAAAGCTCGTGCTATCGTCGCGAGAGCCATTGTCTCCTGCTTTAAAATTATACTAAAAGTCACCAACAGATGGTGTCTAAAGACTACGGCCTGCGCTCTTGGTCACGTGCCTTCCTCGGCGTCTGCTAGGTGTCAATTCCGTATTTTATGTTAGGCTTAGACGCCCCGAAATTTATCTAGACCTTTATATACATTTCTTATATCTATGGGTGAACCAGACTATAATTTAAAACATTTGCCTTGAGAGAATAAAACGTGTCATACTTTATTATATTACTTATGGTACGTCTTCATTATCTGTCGAGGCGATATTTGGCAATTATCTACATTTTGTTAATTATAAGTTAAGTTTTTAATTACGTTACAATAATTTGCACGTAAACACGGAAACCGAATCATTTAGATAAGATTTTGAGATTTATCGGGAATTCAGCCCCCTCCCCCAGATATCACATGATCCGTGTTACTAACGAGTTTGGGCCAATAGCTAAACTGCTAAACACTTTGGACTTGGGCCTAAGGTGGTGCCTTCGGTATTAGCCTAACCGATTATTACTATTAGATGTGAAACTTATATTTCGGCTATCCAATCTTGATAATATTTATGCGTTTAAAAATAATGGAGATCTAACTATTGATTTTGGTCAATATAACGCCATCTACGATTCTATGTATTAAAAGATATTTTCGACGCAGTGACAATGGAAGGCTACTATTATCTCGGCGCGCCGGTAAAATTATTCGTCAACACGTGCTAGCGTTAATGTAGGCCAACGACCGTCTAAAAGGAGGTTACGCGCTCTGTCGACAGATGGCGCAATAGTTTCCCTAATCTCTTCTCGAACTTCAATCCATCCTAGCGACGGCTGTATAAAGCATTGCAACACGCGATGCAACGCCATGTGTCATTCGGCTCGCGGGCGGTTTAGATAAATATCACTACGATTATAAAGTGGTCTTAAACCGGCGCTTTAGCGTCCGAATAATCATTATTATCGTCTGTGATAGCCGTTAAGCCTTTTAAATTATAATTTTGGTTCGTCTTCAGTTTTTCGATAGCCGAAGAACGATAAGAATAAAAGACATTTTATTCCGTTTGTATCTCGTCAAAACAACGCTCAGAAAAAAGGGTAAGTGTCTCCGACTTGTGAAGGTCGGCTTTAAAAAAAAAAAAAACATTTAACGTAATTTACGTCACCAGGTAAAATTTCATCAAACCATAAGAACTTAAAATTATGTTTAGATTATCATTATCAAGATTTTTATCAAATAATTGCAGAAAAATTCAACAATATAAACCAATACAGTATAACCCAGCCAGAAAAGCTGTTTTAAAAATATTTATTTGAGGCAATGCAAATGGGTTATCTTATTTACACGTTTTGAAATGTGTTTTTAAATTAATATTCATTTATCGATAAAACCAAACGTTAATGAAAAAAAGTTATCAGACAGCGATAGATTTAATGTAAGGGGCATTTTCCGTACGCGCCCCCTTGCATTATATCATTATCTTCTGATTAAACTAATCCATCGGCTTAAAACTATGGGTCTTATAACAACCCCGAAAATGTTTTTGCACGTTTTGTAGCTGTGTTTATTAAGAGCTCTGCTCTAAATTGAATCGGTTTTTTTACATTTTAAGTTTTCCCAACGGTGCTTATAAAATCCGATGCATGTTGTTTATTTATATTTGAAGATCCGAGTAACATAGGCTTAAAATAATTTGCCTTTTAAAACTGAAGTTCTACTAAAAAGAATAGATGATTGTATAAAATAAATTGAATAATAAGTAAAACAATTGACGGCTTTTAAAATTCATTTTGCGCGTGAAAATACCTCGACATGTTATGGTCAAAAAAGCACCCAAAGAAGGTTCTGTGCCCAAGACATGTACCTGTAGTGTCGCGCGCTAAAACGTCATTTCAAAATCCGTCAATTGAATATGTTGCTCTTACGTCACAAGACGCATCATTATTAGTATATTCTTCGCACGCGCGATTCGCACGCGCGCTAGAAAAACGTATATTTCTCTGGCGACTGTAAATTACAAGACTGTGACGTAGGAGCCATATCTTTATTATATTTTATAGAAACATCTATTCAAAATAGATCTTAGTTCTCCCGGGTGGATCTCCTTTTAGAACCGGTTTCGCAGTATAAACGTAAACTATAGTAATTATCACTGCGTATCATTGAATCGTTATTACAACGTAAACATAGTTAACCAACCTATACGTGGTTGGTATTCGGGGAAACGCAATATTTAAAGGTGTGATATAGCACATAGACAAGTTCCGGTTACTGACGTTGCCTCCAGAAAAACTAAATTATATGGTAATACCAAGAACGCAGGCCCGGGCGGCTAACCGGCGATCGCCGGTCAGATCGGGGCCAACTCAAATTGGGGCCAAAAAGGAAAAATTTGGCATTAATGGGAAATGGGGCCCAGACGATTGCATAGCCGGTGGGGCCAACTACTAGCCAGTCCGGCCCTGCAAGAACGTATATATGTATAAGAACGTTGAACGATCAAATTGGCGCCTGGTGCCATGATTCAATCGGATATAGAATAACTTCGCCCAAAAACCGCGTGCGGCGCGCGGTAAAGGTTAAAACCGTTTCTAGTTCAAGTGCGCGCTGCACGCTGATTTTACCCCAGGTGACCACAGGTCCCATATTTCCTATAATTTAACGTCTTTCCTTTTTTCTCCTATAATTTAATTACATTTCCTATAATACCCTATATTTTAAATCGAACGAATAAATTAAAATAGTTGATATTTTACCCTTAGAAGTCTTCATATTGTCCTAGTTTTTACAGATGCTTATTTCCAACACTGTTGGCCGATAGTTTTGGACTATTTCTATCGGTTATCAACTTTATTTTTAATGTTATTTCCCCTTCAAATAAGTTTGACAACTGTTTTCTCTTAGTGTATAATTAACTTACTCCTAATTCTTCCTTTTTTTCCTCAATTTTCTTCATATATTTTCCTCCCCCCCCCCATTTTCTTCCTATATATTTTCCTTTATTTCACTGATAAATTTCCTATAATTCCTTTAAAGGAAATAAAAATATTCTGTGGTCACCTGTAACCATAGAAACTACAAGAGGAATAGAGTAGTAGCACTCTGTAGCTTTGGCCATGGCCGCCATTGTGGGCGTGAATTTTTTATGAGTAGGAAAAAGCATGGGTGACGTAGCACTGCCATTACTCTATAGAAAGAGTCGATGAAAAGTGTTACGGGCTCGGTACGGGCAAAAGGTTATCCGTTCATTTTCGCTTGAATCTAATTGTCCTTCATTTCCAAAGCTTCTTTTTGATTGGACCAGAGATAACCGGAAATGAAGGGAGAACCTTTTGCCCGTGTCATCCTAGTAAATCACGTACAAAGGCAGGGCCTTCTATTCCTGTGGTAGTTTCTATGCTGTAACCCGGTCAGTAAAGGGTATTATCAGTAAACTGTTAGTATGAACTTCACATTTTATGTATTTGAAAACGTGGGAGAAATATTTACCAGAGGCTTATCACTTACGAAAGAAGTGGCAAACTTGGCCATTAAAATTAAATCTGAACCTTCTCTGATTTTTGTGAAAATCACAATAAACGTGATTTGAAAAATGCACCGAAGAGGTTTAAGGCGACGGGAATTTGAAAAAAAAAATCGTAATTTTTCATAAAATCTAGAGGAAGTAAATTTTTGAATTAGTGTTTTTTTTTGCAAAATTTGTACTGGTCAATGTACCACGGAGCAGGTACATGTTTCAAGCAAATAGCATTTAGTGTAAGGAGATGGATACCTCTCTCGTAACAGTATTTTATATACTTCTGATATTAGTAGACAGTTTACGCTCTTTTATTGCTCCTGTTCTAGATACGTATTCCATTTAGCAATCTCGATCAGTCCCTCTTCCAGAGCACAGCATTGCTAGATACTGAAAATCCAATTGTAGTAGCAAGGTCAGAAAATTATCGATTTCGGGAGGAAAAATGTGGCGTGCGTGACAAATTAAGTCTGGTAGAAGTATGATAAATCAAAAACACTGACGCTTGAATTAAAATGGGCCTATTTAAAAATATCGACCAAAACGAAAACCAATGTTAGAAGTTACAGTTTTAACCTGTTTTCCGGTAAATTCGAAAAAATTTCATTTTCTCCGGGCGATTTATCGAAAATATCGTGGAAATTCCCGAATGGCTGGCAACGTTGCTTGTTCCATTTTAGCTCGTCACTTCGAGCTTATCCGACTGTTGAGCTACTGGCCTAAAGATAATCAAAACGGAGGCACCGCCGCGAAATCACGCTCCAGAGTAGGTGAAAATATCCGCTTGGCTTAAGCTATCCGGAAATGCTCCGTATCCAACTTGCATTGGACACGATAAATGCGTAACTCGAAATAGGCTGTACACTACTTGGGGACAGACCTAAAGTTCTTTCGCCAGTGGCGGACTGGGTCTAATATTTTGGGCTGCCAGAAGACAAAAGGCCTCAGCTTTAACCACTATAACGCTATCATGTTTGAGGGGCCCACTTCATGAACGGTCCGTGGGGCCCACCTGGGCCACCTGCCATCGGGCAGGTTCACTCTATGGCTAGTCCGCCACTGTCTTTCGCTAAGGAGTTTGAAAATCTGGCACTTAAACACTCACTTTCGGAGCTATTATCATGTTAAATAGCTAACTTAAGGAAAATTTTCAAGCTTTTCTAAACAAGGTCTTGTTGGCGTTTAAATCGTAGAATCTAGGAGCAACTCTTAGGTTGAATCTCCGCTACAGCTAGTTGGTGAAATGATACACTTTTTTCCAGCGAGTATATCTATAATAGGAACTGCAAACTTTATTATCCATAGCGGCTGGTCAGTTCGTAGATTGCCTTGGCTAGCTAAAGAAGCCAATTGCAATCCATACTCGGGTTAAAATAGTTCATTCCACAAATTCGAGGTTATTTTGGTTTTTCTGTGAACCCTCATGGCTGTTTTGCCATCTTGCAAACTAGCCTTTATTTCTGGCACCGCTTTTAAGTCCCATCGGCAAGGACCATAAAAAGAGCAACTTGTACGTCTAGATTCTGTGTATTAGTACTTCTTAGAGACTTACTGAATCTCTTTTATTGAAGAGTCTATTGCAGTATTTCGGCAGTTCATATTAAATTCCAAGGATGGCCCATTCTTAGCAACCCTTCACCCTACTCTGTATAAGACGGTTTCTATATAAAATATGATGGTATATTGTGTTACAGGTTTGGTACTCTGATCTTCACTATAAAACTCATTATTAGTATCATGTGTAACAAAATATGCCTCTGTACGATAAAAAAATATAATGAGACCTTGTTTCACACGGAACAGACAAATAGAGGACCGAATAAAAATTATTTCTTGCGCTATTGAAAAGACAACCATGGAAATTAAATCTTGTAATAAATTGTCCGAAGCGTTTTACAAATCCGCTTCATTATCTTCAGTTCGACATCTATCAAGTTGACTACGCGTTTTTCGTCACAGAGTTAGAAGTGACGTAATTTACGTTATATTCCGCAAACAGTATTTCATTAAAGAAAATACCTTTATGGCATACTTATGAGTGACAATGTTACGTAAGTTAATATGTATTAGAGGCTTCTTATCGGTAGAAATCGTAAAATGACTCGTTGAGGAAGATGTGGTGAAATAGGATATCATTCTAACGTATTTCTGATAAATCGCGTACGGCCAATACGAAGAATTATTCGGGCGCATTCACACTACGCGGTTTTAAACTCGTTGGGCAACGTTTTATTTAGGATATTTAAATCAAGGTATAAATTAAAAACGTCAATCAGTTTTTGTTGGTAATTTGTTTGGTCGAAAAAACGATTTTTATCTGCAAATCGGCAAATGATAAGGTTTCATTGCAAAGGTAACCAATTTGCCAATTTTAAAGTTAGTTTTTATTGTAATATTTTATTATATTTTGAAGGTCGAGATCAACATTTATTTTTAAATGTCTTCCTTTTGGAGAGCCCTGTTTTATCCAAAACTTCCGGCAGTAAAATGTCTTTTCATTTTCCTATTTTGGAGGTAGAGGTAGAAGTTAAAATATCTCCTTCCCGCTAAAACAATAGTTCATTTAAAAAATAAAAAGTTGGTTTTGCCCAAATTGTTAAAACGTTGCTCTTACGTCACAAAACACAGCTTTATTGTTATATTCTTCGCACGAGCGATTTGCACTTGAAAAAGTTATATTCCTCTGGCGACTGTAGCGCGCGCTCGTAGACTTGTAAAAGTAAGACTGTGACGTAAGAGGCACATAAAAACAAGAAGGCCACGTTACTTCATAAAAAGGATTATTGAGCCACCAAGAATATGTTTATTTGTAATTAGGGAGAATGAGACGACTTTTAGCGTGGCTCTAAGTTCCTTCCCCCTATCAAAAATCAAATCGACCCAGAATATTATTGGCTGCCTAAAAGTGACCTCTTCCCACGCGATTGAAACAGACGGAAAATTCGACCATGATACACATTGATCTTTTCAACAAAGTAATAATCGGTAATTTTTTATCACATGTAAAGGTCAATATTACTGAGAGCTATAGTCATCCCAAGAAGAAAATCGCCCCCTAGCGAGGCGCTGTGAAAGGGGGCGAGCGAAGCCCGTAATGCAGTTTGGCTTGTGAATAGCTCTCAGTAAAACTTTTGCATGTGAAGAATAGGAAGTGTCACACTTATGTAACAATATTATACACTTATGGTCAAACTATTATTTAATAATATTCGCCAGTATTATTTTTATATCACCTTTTTTAAAAACAGTTTTTCGAATATTAAAAATAAAGCTCGATTTGAAAATAAAGCCCAGTTCACACTATACAACTAATTGTAAGCAAGAAAATTGTATAGTGTGAACAGAAAAAGTGGGAACAATTGTTACAATTTGTCTGTTCACACTTTACAATTTTCTTGCTTACAATTAGTTGGATACAGTTATGTGGCCCAAATAATTGTATAATGTGAACTGGGCTTGATAGAACCACTTGGTACAATTTGGAACCAAATCTAAAAAGCTAGGGTGGGCTATTTAAAATATATTGTTTCATTTTGCATCTAATGATAAGCATGTAAGACTCTTAGTGAAACCGAAACATTTGTGTGCTTACTGCTTAGCTAATGAAAATCTGGAACATGTTGGCCCCGTATGTGTATTCTTCGATTTAACGATCCAGTCGTTAATCGTAGGAAAATTTTATGACGGTCCAATACAGAGGTAACGTTTCTAAGCTCGCGTGACTGGGATGGGTAAATTCTGTTGTTCTCGTCGGTGCCGTATCGTCTCCGTTAAGCAAATTAAACGTTTACGTCTTCTAGGTATTTGTCGATCGGTTTATGGCTTGAGTAATTGGAACTCGTCTCGGATCCTAAATGTTCGATTAAATCGGGTTCACGATTGACTCGTACAATTAATGGCTTTGAAAATAGCGCAAACTGAAGTATGAAGCATACGCTTCACGAGCGAAATGCCCATCGAAACTGTCACGTGTTCAAATTTACTTTTTGTCTGATTTAAATCTCAAAATGAATAACGTAATTCGTGTTTGGCAGTCACGAGCCAAGGCTTAAGGATGATAACCCGTAAAATTACATTTAATTAAAATTAAAATGTGTCAAGAGGCATAAAACTTTAACGAAATCTACAAAATAAAAAATAAATTGAAATCAATAGAAATCCGATTTAAATAAAAAAATCAACTATCCTGGAAAATGCCAAGTGGAAATTCCTGAACATAAGCCGAATTTTTAAACTAAACAACAGTCGCGGCTGTAGGTGCGGTTCTAAGGGGGTGGACCAGTGGGCCTCATGGTTGCAGGCGCGGTTCTAGGGGGTGGAAGTGGGCCTCATGGTTGCAGGCGCGGTTCTAGGGGGTGGCAGTGGGCCTCATGGTTGCAGGCGCGGTTCTAGGGGGTGGCAGTTGGCCTCATGGTTGCAGGCGCGGTTCTAGGGGGTGGCAGTTGGCCTCATGGTTGCAGGCGCGGTTCTAGGGGGTGGAAGTGGGCCTCATGGTTGCAGGCGCGGTTCTAGGGGGTGGAAGTGGGCCTCATGGTTGCAGGCGCGGTTCTAGGGGGTGGCAGTGGGCCTCATGGTTGCAGGCGCGGTTCTAGGGGGTGGCAGTGGGCCTCATGGTTGCAGGCGCGGTTCTAGGGGGTGGAAGTGGGCCTCATGGTTGCAGGCGCGGTTCTAGGGGGTGGAAGTGGGCCTCATGGTTGCAGGCGCGGTTCTAGGGGGTGGAAGTGGGCCTCATGGTTGCAGGCGTGGTTCTAGGGGGTGGCAGTGGGCCTCATGGTTGCAGGCGTGGTTCTAGGGGGTGGAAGTGGGCCTCATGGTTGCAGGTGTGGTTCTAGGGGGTGGCAGTGGGCCTCATGGTTGCAGGCGCGGTTCTAGGGGGTGGAAGTGGGCCTCATGGTTGCAGGCGCGGTTCTAAAGGGTGGCAGTGGGCCTCATGGTTGTAGGCGCGGTTCTAGGGGGTGGCAGTGGGCCTCATGGTTGCAGGCGCGGTTCTAGGGGGTGGAAGTGGGCCTCATGGTTGCAGGCGCGGTTCTAGGGGGTGGAAGTGGGCCTCATGGTTGCAGGCGCGGTTCTAGGGGGTGGCAGTGGGCCTCATGGTTGCAGGCGCGGTTCTAGGGGGTGGCAGTGGGCCTCATGGTTGCAGGCGCGGTTCTAGGGGGTGGCAGTTGGCCTCATGGTTGCAGGGGCGGTTCTAGGGGGTGGCAGTTGGCCTCATGGTTGCAGGCGCGGTTCTAGGGGGTGGAAGTGGGCCTCATGGTTGCAGGCGCGGTTCTAGGGGGTGGAAGTGGGCCTCATGGTTGCAGGCGCGGTTCTAGGGGGTGGCAGTGGGCCTCATGGTTGCAGGCGCGGTTCTAGGGGGTGGCAGTGGGCCTCATGGTTGCAGGCGCGGTTCTAGGGGGTGGAAGTGGGCCTCATGGTTGCAGGCGCGGTTCTAGGGGGTGGAAGTGGGCCTCATGGTTGCAGGCGCGGTTCTAGGGGGTGGAAGTGGGCCTCATGGTTGCAGGCGTGGTTCTAGGGGGTGGCAGTGGGCCTCATGGTTGCAGGCGTGGTTCTAGGGGGTGGAAGTGGGCCTCATGGTTGCAGGTGTGGTTCTAGGGGGTGGCAGTGGGCCTCATGGTTGCAGGCGCGGTTCTAGGGGGTGGAAGTGGGCCTCATGGTTGCAGGCGCGGTTCTAGGGGGTGGCAGTGGGCCTCATGGTTGTAGGCGCGGTTCTAGGGGGTGGCAGTGGGCCTCATGGTTGCAGGCGCGGTTCTAGGGGGTGGAAGTGGGCCTCATGGTTGCAGGCGCGGTTCTAGGGGGTGGAAGTGGGCCTCATGGTTGCAGGCGCGGTTCTAGGGGGTGGCAGTGGGCCTCATGGTTGCAGGCGCGGTTCTAGGGGGTGGCAGTGGGCCTCATGGTTGCAGGCGCGGTTCTAGGGGGTGGCAGTGGGCCTCATGGTTGCAGGCGCGGTTCTAGGGGGTGGAAGTGGGCCTCATGGTTGCAGGCGCGGTTCTAGGGGGTGGAAGTGGGCCTCATGGTTGCAGGCGCGGTTCTAGGGGGTGGAAGTGGGCCTCATGGTTGCAGGCGTGGTTCTAGGGGGTGGCAGTGGGCCTCATGGTTGCAGGCGTGGTTCTAGGGGGTGGAAGTGGGCCTCATGGTTGCAGGTGTGGTTCTAGGGGGTGGCAGTGGGCCTCATGGTTGCAGGCGCGGTTCTAGGGGGTGGAAGTGGGCCTCATGGTTGCAGGCGCGGTTCTAGGGGGTGGCAGTGGGCCTCATGGTTGCAGGCGTGGTTCTAGGGGGTGGCAGTGGGCCTCATGGTTGCAGGCGTGGTTCTAGGGGGTGGAAGTGGGCCTCATGGTTGCAGGTGTGGTTCTAGGGGGTGGCAGTGGGCCTCATGGTTGCAGGCGCGGTTCTAGGGGGTGGAAGTGGGCCTCATGGTTGCAGGCGCGGTTCTAGGGGGTGGCAGTGGGCCTCATGGTTGTAGGCGCGGTTCTAGGGGGTGGCAGTGGGCCTCATGGTTGCAGGCGCGGTTCTAGGGGGTGGCAGTGGGCCTCATGGTTGCAGGCGCGGTTCTAGGGGGTGGCAGTGGGCCTCATGGTTGTAGGCGCGGTTCTAGGGGGTGGCAGTGGGCCTCATGGTTGCAGGCGCGGTTCTAGGGGGTGGAAGTGGGCCTCATGGTTGCAGGCGTGGTTCTAGGGGGTGGCAGTGGGCCTCATGGTTGCAGGCGTGGTTCTAGGGGGTGGAAGTGGGCCTCATGGTTGCAGGTGTGGTTCTAGGGGGTGGCAGTGGGCCTCATGGTTGCAGGCGTGGTTCTAGGGGGTGGAAGTGGGCCTCATGGTTGCAGGTGTGGTTCTAGGGGGTGGCAGTGGGCCTCATGGTTGCAGGCGCGGTTCTAGGGGGTGGAAGTGGGCCTCATGGTTGCAGGCGCGGTTCTAGGGGGTGGAAGTGGGCCTCATGGTTGCAGGCGTGGTTCTAGGGGGTGGCAGTGGGCCTCATGGTTGCAGGCGTGGTTCTAGGGGGTGGAAGTGGGCCTCATGGTTGCAGGTGTGGTTCTAGGGGGTGGCAGTGGGCCTCATGGTTGCAGGCGCGGTTCTAGGGGGTGGAAGTGGGCCTCATGGTTGCAGGCGCGGTTCTAGGGGGTGGCAGTGGGCCTCATGGTTGTAGGCGCGGTTCTAGGGGGTGGCAGTGGGCCTCATGGTTGCAGGCGCGGTTCTAGGGGGTGGAAGTGGGCCTCATGGTTGCAGGCGCGGTTCTAGGGGGTGGCAGTGGGCCTCATGGTTGTAGGCGCGGTTCTAGGGGGTGGCAGTGGGCCTCATGGTTGCAGGCGCGGTTCTAGGGGGTGGAAGTGGGCCTCATGGTTGCAGGCGCGGTTCTAGGGGGTGGAAGTGGGCCTCATGGTTGCAGGCGCGGTTCTAGGGGGTGGAAGTGGGCCTCATGGTTGCAGGCGCGGTTCTAGGGGGTGGCAGTGGGCCTCATGGTTGCAGGCGCGGTTCTAGGGGGTGGCAGTGGGCCTCATGGTTGCAGGCGCGGTTCTAGGGGGTGGAAGTGGGCCTCATGGTTGCAGGCGCGGTTCTAGGGGGTGGAAGTGGGCCTCATGGTTGCAGGCGCGGTTCTAGGGGGTGGCAGTGGGCCTCATGGTTGCAGGCGCGGTTCTAGGGGGTGGAAGTGGGCCTCATGGTTGCAGGCGCGGTTCTAGGGGGTGGCAGTGGGCCTCATGGTTGCAGGCGCGGTTCTAGGGGGTGGCAGTGGGCCTCATGGTTGCAGGCGCGGTTCTAGGGGGTGGCAGTGGGCCTCATGGTTGCAGGCGCGGTTCTAGGGGGTGGCAGTGGGCCTCATGGTTGCAGGCGCGGTTCTAGGGGGTGGCAGTGGGCCTCATGGTTGCAGGCGCGGTTCTAGGGGGTGGCAGTGGGCCTCATGGTTGCAGGCGCGGTTCTAGGGGGTGGAAGTGGGCCTCATGGTTGCAGGCGCGGTTCTAGGGGGTGGCAGTGGGCCTCATGGTTGCAGGCGCGGTTCTAGGGGGTGGCAGTGGGCCTCATGGTTGCAGGCGCGGTTCTAGGGGGTGGAAGTGGGCCTCATGGTTGCAGGCGCGGTTCTAGGGGGTGGAAGTGGGCCTCATGGTTGCAGGCGCGGTTCTAGGGGGTGGCAGTGGGCCTCATGGTTGCAGGCGCGGTTCTAGGGGGTGGCAGTGGGCCTCATGGTTGCAGGCGCGGTTCTAGGGGGCGGACCAGTGGGCCCGGGACAACCCAAAAAATTTCGTTCATTTTCTTTCAACTTGAAGAGACAGTGTCAGAATTTTTTTGGTGTGTTAGATTTTGTATGAGGTATATAAATAGATAATAAAAATAATAATGGCAAGGACGATTTTACCTAAAAAAACGGCACTATCCAACTGAAGTTTCCAAATGGAAGGGTAGGCTCCCCTGCATTCCTTGGGTGTCCATTATAGCCGGTAGATGTTTTTATTGGTTGCTACTATAGAGCGAGCCGATAGAGATTGCTTAGAGGGAAACCAAAAATAAAATAGATGGACAAAAAGCCTTATATCCTAAGCTTAATTTTGAGATTTTCAAAAATAATTTTTACCTTTATGGAGAATCGGAATTCTACATTTAATAAAATTATATAATGTGACAATGTTTTGTCTACTTCACTTAGCTGTAGATCTTAAAGGTAGAGAGTAAGTGCTGCAGTCGCGAGACCCTTTGGAATCTGAAACTTGCGTGCCAATCTCGCGTGCAAGTAAAGCACTTAAATAACTTGCGCTTGTGACGCAGATACAAACATTTCATACTTCTAATTTTTTGTTCTACTTTATTGAAACACCTATTGTTTTACGTAAAAGGAATTTAATTTTCAATAAACAGAAATCAATTCCTTATTTCCAAAACAAACGATAATGTAATAAGCTGTCGAAAAATATTGCAGGTTTTTGCTGTTTTCCGATGCACTGATATTTTAAAGTTATTGAGCGCGTGCTTTTTAATTTTGAACTTTTGAAGGGAGCACGCAAAATCACGCTAGCCACACTCCTCTCAAATATTAAGATCGCCTAAAAAACCTACACATAATGTTTTGCTCGTATTTAATCCTAACAAAAACTACAACGGTAGGAATTGGTGTTTCCATAAAATAAAAATTAGGATGTTTTTTTCACGTCACGAGCTAAAGCTTTTTAGGATTTTATTGGCACGCGCGTTTCGCACATGGACTTCCAATTTCAAAATCTTTATCGATTCAAGCGCGCGCTCTCTATCTTCAATAACTATAGCTAGTGACGTGACCTCCCGTATTTTATAGAAACACCTATTGGGTAGGAAATCTTGTAAATTTTTCTATCTTCACAACAAACTTTGACGTCAACAATGGGTAAGATTACCGCGAAGTGATTGACATATACATGTTTGAAAGTTAATTTTCATAACTAAATATTTGTTTTAAGTGCTGTAACATATAGATTTTAGAATTTTGGACATAAAAATCTATCTTATGATGCACCCTAAATCACAAATTTCGAAATATGTCCAAGCTGACACTCTCTCTCTAAAGGTTTGTGGGCACGATGTTACGACTGTAAATGAATATTTGCTTCACCAAATATTTATTTAGAAATGGCCGAGTGAGAACCACTGAATTAAAAACCATAAACCCACTCCTCGCGGTTCACTCCCCGATGAGAGTGACACAAGATTGGTACAGAAATACACAGGTGCCTACTTTTACCTACAGTTGAAGCTAAGGGTTTGTATTTCTAATAATTGTAACCAGGAATCCATACCTCTACTTGGAATGCTAATCGCGGCAGATTTTCGACGGTTTTTTTGACGTCACTATGTTAATTTAACAAACAACAACGTGTGAGTGCGCGCAGAGGGTATTTTTTCTGTCTTAGGCGGGGCCAAAGCCATCAGAGTGATCTTACCATACGCGATACGCCAGGATAAGCATTCCAAGTAGAGGTATGGATTCCTGTTGCAACGTATTATTTCATCATCACTGTTTGAACGAAAAGACTCAGCGCTGAGCTCAAAGGTCAGCGGTTTTTTACTGAACAGGTTTTTTGACTTCCGGTTTTGACGTCACGTTGCCCGCCCGTTGAGTAACGAAGTCATCGGCTGTAAGAGCAGGTTTTTCCGTTGCTCAACGGTCACGTGACGTCGCAGCACGGAGTAAGGCTAGCTGCAGACGCCGCAACCATGGACTAATTAACAACAGGGACGGTCCAGATCTATAACATTTCCCTATAAAGACCCCCAAAAAAAGTGTTAACGCGTTCAGCAGCGTTGCCAGGCAATTTTTTTATCCTGGTGATTCAAACGTCATAAACTGGAAACTGATTTTTGAAATTTCGCCATCTGTCGGGAAACTTTTTTAACGGTTTAGCGGTTGCGATTTGAATTTTCAGATTGTTGTTTACAAAGGAAGCTCCAAACGTGTTTCATAACCATCCATGTTATAACGTTAAATAAGTATAATTATTGCTATTATTTTAGTATCATTGGTATTGTTAAATGTTTCCACCACCGATTCTAAGATATCTTCTAAATTATTAAGCCATGGTACAATCATTTATATTTATGAATAATATTATATTATATTATGATAATAATAATTATCGTAACAAATTTGGGGATTGCTTCCAGACGATAAGCAGAATATTTTACTATAAGTATGATCGGAAAAGCTCGACATTCTAATGTTTTACGACGATTAATTTAATCTCGTGGTTCAACTTTTAAATTCCAAGCATTCCAAGGAAGCTTCTTCTTTCCCTATTTTACTCCCCCCGCCTATTTTGAATCACCAGACTATACAAGCATTTCCTGTTATACCCGCGAGTACCGCTAGAGTGCGTCGACGCTTGTTCTTTTTTACTTTTTCCCATGCCGGACCGTCCCTGTTGTTAATTAGTCCATGCCGCAACAGACGATATTTTACAAAATTTACAACAAGCGTAAAAAGCGTCCAACAAGATCCTACGTCAGGTTAGCAACGGTAGCAACGAAAATAATTTTTCAGATACTTCGTTGAGAGTTACTGAACGCAACCTATATGACCATTAAAAGAAACACGAGATTTTATCCGCGGCTAAAGCCAGAGCCGAAAAGGCTGAATTAAGGAATCCAAATTCGATCAAATATAAAACTCAAGGCGATCACGGAAAAGTGTTCATAAGACAAGAAACGCAAAAGCTCTGGCATTGATTTAGAAACTAACTGGAAAACGACTTTGTTCGAAGTCCTCGGCAATGTTTTTGGTAAAATGGAAAACCGTTTTACAGAAAACACGGGCTTGCTTGATATGGTGCTAAAGCCTGTGTCCCTAATTCCGAAAACTTGATGAATAACCAATTTAGTAATTAAGTACCCGTATATTGAAAAAGCAACCAATCAAGATCTTATGACTAAACAATGCAAGTTGACTCAAGAACTTTACATGGGCGACCAAATTTCTTTAGAATCCAATAAAACTCAATCGGGGATATTTTAAATTTACTTAAAAATTAAAAATAGAGCGTTCTATAAAATCGGCCCAAAACCGGCCAAACGTTTCATACAGACTATAGAGCTAGTTCAGCAGGACTAACAACTTTTGTTATTCTTTGGTTTAAGAGAATTCGGCTTATGTCCTGTCTTTATATGAATATTTTAGAGACGTACCTTTTAGGAGTTGTAGGAGGGACCCTAGGTGTTGAAGTATGTTTGGGGTTAAGAATATTTTCATGATCTAAGTTTCTTTTTAAACCCGTGGATTTTGGACTAGTATTTTGCTTATTTGCCATCATACATTTATGTCAAAAATCATTTAAGATAAGAAAAACGGCGCGGAAAGCCGGAAATTAGTGAAGCCTAGGCTAGCAACTACGCTACTCCTAAAAATTGACTGCTCTCAATTTCTTACAGGTTTGTCAGATAAGTATTTTTCTCTCACACGAAAAACCGACCAAACCTTCACCTCCTCCGAACTCAAAAGGGGGAAAGCACACTAAAATGATTTTACAGAACGCTCTATTGGTGTATGATTTATAAAAATTAGAGAACCCGGTCACAGATAAAAAAAGAAGGGCCCAACCAGAAAACAATTTCTGGAACCGCTCCTGCAAGGTTGCTTATTCTTCTGAAGTAGCGATGTATAGTCTTTGTCTTCGGCCGGTTTAACTATGATTTTACAGATGTCTATTGGAAATTCAAAAATCAAAAGGTCAATGCATTGGTGAAGTTGATACAAACTGGTATACGCATTTCGGGAACGACATAAAACTTTCGCCCACGAAGAAATATAACTTTTCCTGGAAAATATAATGGCGAATCTACCTATTATGGCATCTTGAGAATATATACATACTAAACTAGCGCATAATTTCGTACATGTAAAAATAAACCAGGTACAGGAATTTGATTGAGGTAAATTTGGTAAAATTTCGTGGTACATCAGTAGCGTAGTTAGATATTCGTCTGGGGGGTCAGAACATATAAAATGTCAGAGGTACACTTGAGGTTAAAAAGGTAATAGTGGGTGAAATGTTGGCTCGCGTGACATTAATGATATGCCACCACTCTCCTGCGCAGTGTAACCCGGCCCCCTGAATTAACAGTCTTGTTCCATTATATGACCTATATGTTTATCGTCTTTGATTAATATGGTACTTACAATACGATCATTGTAAATACTATGTATTTTTTAAATTTAATTAATATCCTTATAATCAGCTAACACATTTAACTTCAAAAAAATCACGGTAAGCCTCATGAAATTAAACAAATTCTTCAAATGTAACAGGCAATTTAAAGAGGTAAAAGCTTTTAATGTTGATGTTTAGCGCACGGTATCCGTTAGCGTTTGCGTTATGTACTAAATTATTGGACAAAAACGAAAGAAGATCTTGTCTGGAATTTATTGGTCAGTTGTGTTAATTTAGCACTTTGATACAATTTTTTACCGGCGAAAATAACTCTATGCTCACCCTAGCGTTAGTGTTGATTTGTGGTGGTCAGGTCGAAATAGCATGCATTCGGTTTTTCACACAATCCTCAGGGACTGGTGACATACTAAGATCACGTACAGTGTTGACCGCCGATACCACCGCCGAATCTAACATAACGCTTCTACCATCAGGTTTAGAGGGGTCATTGATATGACAATCTATAGAAAAATCAGATTTTCATTAGTCCTATATTCATTTTCCCACTAGGGAGCCCTTAAGTTAGTAATTTTCCCATTTAATAATTTCAGTAGATTTTCGAGTTGAATTGTACAGAACCTTTTTCAATTAAGACCGACTTGTTTGAAAATCATTTCTGAACTACTTATTCGGTTGCATTAAGAAATTTTAATTTTAAGTGAGATTTCTGGCCAATTCGCGGGAACCAACATTCAACTTAAGCACTTTCGTGATATTTGAATTCCGCCTAATTGATACGGATGCCATCTACATGTAACCCCAAAGAACATTAGCGTTTCACTACATTATTTACAAAACGAGGTAACTCAAAGAAATTCGGTTTGTCTAAAAATTACTTGAAAATAAGGTGTTCGCGTTTCGCTACCTAATATCCAAAACTTAATAACTCGAAAAATTCATGTTTGATAAATTTCCTCTTGGGTTTATTAAGTTAATGTACAAGATGATTGTTCAAATTTAAATTTAATATTTAAAATATAGTTAGAACATCGGGGAGATTGTGTGTACTTAAATGTCCGTGACATCTTGTTGTACCAGATTTTATTTATATTTCGTCCACAATTTACCTTCTATTTCAAGTAATACAATGTTAATAATATTTAAATTATGAGGTCGTTGTGTCTGCGACGTTCTTGCTGAGAAAATATTTGTAGGTTAACCTTCCTCCTCACGAAGGAGGTTCAACGAGATTACTACCCACTTTTTACAATCCCGTAGTTTTTAATCAGAATCCTTTAATCCAAAAACTTCAATAGCACAGGCGAAACCAATGTTGAATTCTTCTGTGGAACTTTTCATCTCTGTGTAAAATATTGCAATTTCCGCAACCAATTTTACTTAAATTTCGCAAAAATATTTAATCTCAATTTCACCATACAAATCTTAAGGGAGTTTTCCCCTCGTTTTCAACGTCCCTGCATCAGAAATGGCGAAGTTAATAAAAATTCATTGAATATTCGTTTAGCATTTTTTGTTTGTTAGCAATTTGCTCTTAACCCGATATCATTGAACTCTTTCGAGCCACAAAGATATCGATTATTGGAACGTTGATTATTTATTCCCGCCGGAATTTTGGTAATGGGTGTACAGTCGTTCCAGTCATTAGGCCCAAATTGACTGCGAAAGTATCGAGAACAATCATTTTAGCTTTAACGAACATAATCGGAGATTCCATTTTCTCGTGCACGAATTTGAACCCATCCTTCCCCACACTCCAAAACTGGTCTATTTCGTGAAAGTGACAAGAGGGGACCACTTGACGGATCAGACTTTTCTGCAATAGATATACGAATCAAACATGAATGAAAAGGAAGAAGAGTCCGAGCAGTCACAGAGAAAATCGCTCTGTTCTCGGTACAATTTCAAGATCATGCTTTCCTTGATTTAAATATGTACATTTTATTTTAATGTAATCTCTATTTAATTTTTTTAATACAATTTGGTCTGTGCTACTATGAGTTGCTGAGTCTGTAAATAATTTATTTCATTATTATTTTTTTATGTATATATTGTTTTTTTTTTGTATATTCATTATTGTAATATGTATCCTTTATAAACAGCCCCTAATTTTAAAATATATCCGAGCAAAATATCCATCCCAAATTTTCCTCAACTTAAGTTTCTCTATTTCTGTCCCTTTACCGCAACAAACGTAAAAATCCTTCTCAGTAGGCCAGCCTCACTGGCTACTCCCTTAATCCCCCTGCTAATCCCTAAAACTTTCCGTACTGAATGTTTTGCATGATACGGCAGAATTCTCGCCCGGACTTAATTGAAAGGTTCAGCTCTACTAATTTAGCAAAGTCAAATAAAGATTTCTTATATTTTTCAAGATGTGTTTTATTCTAAACTTAGGAGATAGTTATTCTAAGGTATCACTTAAATTTTTCAGTCAGTCTCGAAAATAGCCGAAATATAGCTCTCCCAGCGAAACCAAATTAAAATAGTTAGAGGCGTGGAAAACCAAAAAATTGTGAAAGTCCTCTTTAGATACATATTCTTCAGAGTCGATAAATTTCCGCGCCAATTGACTTCTATGGCGAACACATTTTTCCAAAAGCGAGGGAACTCAAAATCTCTTCGCTCCAAACAATTATCGCCCGTTTCATTGGTCGTTTTACTCAGAAGGGAAAAGTTTTGCAAATACGTTAATTAGATTTCAGAAAGTTCTTGAATAGTTTTCGTCTCAAAATATATTGGTTTTGCTTCACAACTTGTAGTGTCGAAATTGCGCAAAGAAAGTTAAGGAGACCCCATCACGTAGAATATCACTGAAAAAATTATAAGATACCGAAATAAATAATTATATAATATAATTATATAAAAAATAATTGTGGTGGAATAATATGATGGAAATGAAAACAAATATTATTATAAATAAAATAAATTTTATTATTGTAGTGTTGAATATCTGCTGCCAACGGGGTGACTTTGAGGGCCCTTACTAAGTGCATTTCACCCCAACCGCTGTTCTACACGTGCGCCAACTTGAAATAGGTTGATACCCATCACAGATCTTCAATGGAACATAAAATTCTGATCGCGTGATCTCAGATTCCTCTAGCATAGATGCCTAAATGAGCGATCTTAACTGATGATCTCGACCTTCAAAAAGGTGATCTTTAAGATAGCAAACTTGTTTATCCCTGCTCTAGCAAATATAAAAAGCTATAAGTTTAATAAAGCTTCTGTAAGACGCAAAATTAAATCGGTTCAATACTGCGTTTAAAATTAACTATGGTTTTCAGTGTTAGTTTATTCAATGTAGTTGACACGAGCCGAACCTAACAACTATAGTATTCTTCAAGATGGCCTTCTGGTTTTGGTTTACTACAGCAAAGTACGCGACGCACAATGATAAGTTTAAACTGCAGTACTATGGGTCTTTTATCATTGCTGTATAGCCCAATCATTTTCCATACTCGTGTACCCTGAAAAGGTAGCAAACGAGTGCTTTCTAGGTCATAACTACCTTCTTCGCGCCGATTCCCTTCTAGTTTTGCAAAAAGTAACTTGACCACCTGTTTTCATCCTACGATGACCGAAATAAGCTAGTGGGTCATGTGGTTTATCGTTTTATCGATTTGAAAGGAAGGGAACGATTTGGTCAATTACATGCACTGACTTATCAGTATAAGTATGGAAGAAGTAGATGTTAGAAAGCCTGTTACAACCACCATTTAAAGCTTTAATTTGATGGATCGTTAGGTATGCAAATGTCTCTGTCAGAATAACGTTATTAGCGTAAAAGAGATCGTTATTTTGTAGCAGTAAACATTCGACCTTGATATGGCGGTAGGCAGATCCAGGGTGTAGTCCGTTTGTCGTGTAGAAAATGGGCGTTTCTCGGGCACACAAATCGATAGACGTGTAAAGGTCGGAATGATGCGACCCAGATAAAAATACTTGGGAGAAGAGACCACCGGAAGAGCAGCGTGCTGTCCGGAATATGATCGAAATGAGGAGGGTCTTTCGAGTTGTTTATAGGTTGCAGAAATGAATAACATTGCGTACAGAATGTATTCCCATCTGACTATCTCTGGTAATGGATTATATTATATCTGAGGTATATTATGTTTATCTTTAAGAGACTATTAAAGGGAAAAGGGTGCTACAAATTTTAATTTAATTTAAATCCCCATTTCACACTCAGCCCTATATGCACTACTGTAGGATTTTTCCCCTGTTTTTCGCATTGAGTTGCTTAGCTAAATCTTCTTTCAACGAAACATTCGCCACAGAGCTCGGAGAAACACGTTTGAATTTGGCATAACGCGTTGGGAATATAAAACACCTATAGGCTTTTCACACTGAATGTCAATCAACAGCGTTCCCCAACGGCCAAAGTTGAAACAACTATAGTTAAATAATTTTAGTTGAACATATACCGTGGCAAGTATGAAACGGCGATATAACCAATCAATTGTCCTTTACCGCGCGTATTATTACAACATAATTGTAAAAATTACGCTGCGTTGAGATAGTGACTAATTTACCCGAGATAATAACCACTTTCTGAAAATCTATACACCGATTACAGCCATACAGAAATGAGAACTCTAAATTTAATAATGCCAATAAAAATACGAAAGAGCAACGCCCGCTCAGCGTATAGTATTTAATTTCAAAACTACATATACGTGAATATAAAACAACTAGAATTTTTTCTTTACACAGAAGCCATCGCCATACAGCGACGATGGTTTTTATTCACTGATTTCGTCAGATATTTCGCGATATGTCATATATTTCGTGATTTCGTCAGATATTTAATGATTTAGTCAGATATTTCGCGATTACGTCAGATATTTCGCGATTACGTCAGATATTTCGCGATTTCGTCAGATATTTCGCGATATGTCAGATATTTCGCGATATGTCAGATATTTCGCGATATGTCAGATATTTCGCGATATGTCAGATATTTCGCGATATGTCAAATATTTCGCGATTACGTCAGATATTTCGCGATATGTCAGATATTTCGCGATTTCGTCAGATATTTCGCGATATGTCAGATATTTCGCGATTTCGTCAGATATTTCGCGATTTCGTCAGTTGGAAATTAGATTTTTCAAACCAGCCCTCGGGAACCAATATCTCTTAAATTGCCAAAGAGTAGTTTTGAATTAGAGGATGGGACAGCAGAATTAAGTATTTTAAGACGAGGGAAAGTATGTTAAAGTCACGTGATGGAAGGGGAGGAAGTAAAAAAGTTATCCTTGGGACCAGTACCAATTTCCTACTAGGAAATTTCGTATTCTTAAACTGGTCTAGGGGAATCCCTAGTTATTGATTAAATAATTTTGCCTAAGAAACAAAGTATATTTGGAATGAGCGAATCAAACTCTGAGGCTTCAAAGGACCTATCCTCCACCGGTGACATTTTTACTTAAAGCAACTTGTAGAATGACAACAGGTTTAGTCGACTTCAAACCAAGTCGTTAGGCTTAATACAAGCTCTATTCTATGCCACGGGTGTAGAAATTAAATCTAATTTGTTCGTTATTAAAAATCACCGCAAATAATTTCAAACATCAATCGTGCGGTAGTTAAAGAATTTCTTTAGAAGGACTAGTATCTTCGCTAGATCACTAAAGACCTTTTCACACTAGCCAAATTTTCAAATCAAACTGCTGAGTCAGCAAAAATGGATCAGTTATCCATTTTTTCTCGCGTACTTTTTTGGTGGATCAACTCATCGAACTTTTATTCACACGAACTAGTTGACTAGTTGGGTCAAAAGGTTGGTTCGTGTGATAGATTTTCGGAATAAACTGAACTATTTTATATTTTTCTCGTTCATTGGATGATGGTTTATTTAAAATTATCTAATGAAATTTTCGATAATTTTATCGCGCCTAATTTGTGACATCATTGACTATGGTTCTGTCTAAATTTTTCCCACTGCATATGGTAGATTATACCAAGATGATTCTTGTAAAATCCTTGCTAGATAATATTTCGATGTCAATTTAGCGCGCGTTTAAAGAATAAGCCTGAGCGCGTGTTTTAAAACCATGTAAGCACCCGCGTACAAAATTAAGTGTAGAATCCCACAATTCTATATGAGATTTTTCGGATTTGAATTTGACCACTGAATCTTAGCATCTGCATTTTGTTTCCAAGCCTAAACTCTATATTGGGGATAGTGGCTAATGAGAATTAACGTGTAGTCAATGACGCCAATCACCACGCTAAAATTCAAATTGTTTTGGCGTTCTACTATTTATTTCTAATTAACTTCGAAGCGGAAAGTACCGAAATTTTATATTTATTTACTTTAAACGTAAGCGCTTCGTTTAATAACAAAATAAAAGCGGTAATGAATAATTATTCGTAGCACAAATGCTGGCGTTTATCACTCAAACACAGAAATTGGTATAGGGACAGTGAGGGTTTGATATTTCGCTTCAATAGACGCATTCACATATTGCCTACAGGGAAATATGTAAAAAGGGGCGAAATACAACCCGAGGTACCTTCCTATTTAATAATGTTTGAGGTAGATGGCGACACTATAAAGTTTATGAAAAATAAACTTTTTTTAAAAAGTTATTATATTATTACTAAATTATAGTATTTTAAATTCTTATTAAAAATATATAATTTTTGTAAATTAAATTAACAATTAATTTTAACAGTAGTTAACACTCTCCGCCATAGATGGCATTATAATACAATTTTAAACTATCCAATCAGGGAAGATAATTTTGTATTTTAAATCTCGACAAAACCGTTTTCCACTGAAAACTGAAATCTTTCAACCAATCGTTGAAAATAAAAATTATGACGTCATGTTGCTATCAGAGCGCCATCTACTAACAAATAACGCCATCACCACGTTACCTCGGATGAATTTTACCCCTTTAAAGTCGTCTTTGCCCATGAATAATATTAAATCGATCTATTGGAGCACCTGTTGACCTTCTTTTAACCTTCATTGAAATTTGCATATCCTATATTTGAGAAGGTTTATATTAAAGTCCTATATTATCCTATATAATCAATTTTTGTGACTTGTATAATTTCCCAAAAAATAATAAATTTTTTCCTATAAGGAATTATCAAATAATGCGCTCTGTAGAAGACGACGGCGTCGGCTACACTATACGTAAAAGTAATACGTACGATTTCTTGGTTGACTGTGTGTAAAAACTAAAATCGAATGACTCGAATCTCTTCCAAACATACACACGGTTAAGTAGGCCTAGGTCTTAAGTACGTATTTATCGTTCGCCGCCAGTTGAAAGATCCGAGATTCTTTGTCACTTAAAAGATCCACGTTGCTCTTGAACTTTCAAATGATACGTTCAATTTAGAACTATATATTATCCCTAAAGATGTATAAGGTTTTCTATGTCAACGTTGTAGAAGTACATCTCTATAAAGTTAACCCAATATTTTCAATCCGTCTCTTCAATTTAAGTTGACATTTCGTTTTGGGTACTTTATTTCTGTAAAAATAGAATTTTTTTCTATAAAGACCTTTTTTTTATACAGAACTAACAAGAAAGAATTGCTATTAAACCTTGAAATTTTATTTCGGTCATTCGAATAAATTTTGTTTACAAATTATGGAATTTTTCGAAAATAATAAAAAGCTAAACATAAACCACACAAAAATGCGCCGCGTATTTCACATACATGAGAGGTTGATAGTGAAGTCAGGGTTATTCGACTTTTAGAAGGCTGAACCAGTAATCTTGGATTAATAATAGTGTTACCTGGATCACGGCCAACCCATTCGCCGAAATTCCATGAACAATTATTTTCCTGGCGTCGAAAATTATTATTAGAATAATTTTTATATTGGCTTCAATGCAAAAACTATTCTAATAATAATTTTCGACGCCGGGAGATTTTTTGGTTCGTAGGTTAACAAAGAAACTTCAACGAATGGGTTGCGTGAGTGTCAAAGTTGGCCGTGCCTGAATATATCACTTCGACATTTTCCCGACCACCAATAGCTTTTACGACCCCCGGAAAATATTTAAGAATAATAAAGAATTTTCACTTCAAGCTTAAAGAATTTTCACTTCAAGCTTATAGAATTTTCACTTCAAGATTAAAGAATGACCACTTCAAGCTTAAAGAATGACCACTTCAAGCTTAAAGAATGACCACTTCAAGCTTAAAGAATGACCACTTCAAGCTTAAAGAATGACCACTTCAAGCTTAAAGAATGACCACTTCAAGCTTAAAGAATGACCACTTCAAGCTTAAAGAATGACCACTTCAAGCTTAAAGAATGACCACTTCAAGCTTAAAGAATGACCACTTGAAGCTTAAAGAATTTTCACTTCAAGCTTAAAGAATTTTCGCTTAAAGAATTTTCACTTCAAGCTTAAAGAATTTTCACTTCAAGCTTAAATAATTTTCACTTCAAGCTTATAGAATTTTCACTTCAAGCTTAAAGAATTTTCACTTCAAGCTTAAAGAATTTTCACTTCAAGCTTAAAGAATTTTCACTTCAAGCTTAAAGAATTTTCGCTTAAAGAATTTTCACTTCAAGCTTAAAGAATTTTCACTTCAAGCTTAAAGAATTTTCACTTCAAGCTTAAAGAATTTTCACTTCAAGCTTAAAGAATTTTCACTTCAAGCTTAAAGAATTTTCACTTCAAGCTTAAAGAATTTTCACTTCAAGCTTATAGAATTTTCACAACCAGAGAAACTCGGATTTTGTATACACATCAGCTACATTTAATTTAGACGGTACGTATCTGATATTAAAAAAACCCTCATCTAACTTCTCACGTACAAAATGATATCGCACAATACGCGGGATGGTTTTTTGTCGAATTTGTCCAATATTTCCTTCAGTTTATCGTTGGACTCGGGGTAGGTTTTAGCGCATATATTGCAGCGTTCGTGTATTGAAGGCGGCCTATCTCCAAAAATTTTATAACCCACGTACATAAAGTACTCATGCACCCCATGTCGCACACATGTCCCCTTCTTGAATTTCTTCAAGAACTTATGGTCACCGACCAACTCCGTCACTTCGTTTCAGTCTGGCATAACGCGCATCTCTCCGTCGCAGTTTAAGCTAGGAACAACAAACACAGCACCCCACACAAGAGCCTCAGTCACACTTACACCTCGAAATCGCTTCAAAGCGCTTTGAATCGCTTTTTTATTGGTTTTCAACGCGTTCACACTTTCCAGAAACCGCTTCAAAGCGTTTCTAAGCTGTTTCGAGGTGTACACGTGAACGCGGCTAAGGAGAACGCAATCCGTCAAACGTCGTGCATTTTCTTGTGTACCGTTTCCAGGGTTAGACGCTTTAGCATCTGCTTCCGTCGGAAGGGGAAAATTCAGAAATTGTCTTCCCCCCGCCCGTAAAACCTTCAGTGTAAAGGTTCGGCCAATGAAAGTTGTACACAACACTGCGTTAGCGTGTTTAAATTCTAGCTGCGTTCTCCTTGTGTTTGTTGCTCGTAGGTTTAAGGAAGAACGCTTAGGAGTGCCTGTCAAAAGCGGGGAACGACTACTAGTTTCAGAGCTGTAAAGCCAGGAATAATTCGAAATATTTTAAACTAAAATCCCAGGGAACTCTTTCCAGGTGAAAATAGATTTCTCTGGGAGAAAGAAAATATTGGAAAAATAAATGTAAAATCACATTTCATTTTAAAATGTTGGAAGAATCCTTATCTTGAAGAGTGAAATACGACGAAGAATAGAAGAGTGTAAAAAAACTCTTCCGAAATCCTACAGCCTATGTATACCATTTTTAAGATGGGTAGTGTAAAAGGTGTTTTACCACTCTGGACCAGCTACTCCTCTAATTTTAATAATATATTAATACTCTCAAATTTAAATTTAAGCCTTCGATGTGTAACCAGTTGAGTCATTGAACAGTATACTCGAATAAATTCCACCCCACCACTCTCACTCCTGAGTGAGAGTGAATCTCCCAAAATCACTCGTGATTTTAAATTTTGTAAAGCTTGATAGTTCCGAAGCAAACAAGGGTGTACTAACGAAAATTTGACTACTACATGAACCCAGCGTGGAAAAATATGGAATCCCTTAATATTTTTTATTTTAATAGACGCTTAAATAAAACCTGTTCAGTGATTTGCCTAGAAGTAGTAATATTACAGAGAGCGCCAGGACTTGGTAAAAGTATTATATTATAATCGCGCGCTGATTAATATTTAAATATAAAAGGGTTCGTTCAATTTGACTTTAGCCTTACAAATAAAACTAACAGAAACACGCGACTATTTTATTCAGTGACTCGCGCATGCGCGTAGGGGAGGAGAGAAAAAGAGAGCGGCATTTATTGAAGCGCCAATTAGAGCTTTTTGAACGACTAAAGTAGAATATAAAAATTTTCATTTGTCCAAGTGGGCACCGATTTTCCAATTCTTCGACTTTTTAGTGGGGAGACTATTTAAAAAACGAAGCGCCTACCGTCTATCTTACAACTATCTTAACTGTGCTTATTTTAGTACGCCTTCCAACAAACCAAAGAATTATATCTTCATTCAAACATATGAGGCGTAGGAGGAAACTCAAACCCTGGGCAATTACATTAGTTCGTTAGCAAGACGAATGAACTGCTGGACGCGGCACATGATAGGCGACGGTGTACGATTATAGAAGCTTCTAAGCCAACGCCACGACCGGCGATAAGAGACAACTCTTTCCAATAAAATATATCATTTCTCTTTCGTAAGCCAAAATTATCAGTGACTGTAGCTAAATTAAAAGCTTTAAAAGTCGCTCGATGACTTAGGCCTAGGGTGGTGCCTTGGGTACTAGTCTAGCTGATTATTATTATTATTATTTTATTTATTATTAATTGAGTCAATATTGAGTTTCAAAACCGCTCCATGGCTGTATTGGACATATATCTTTAACCCTAACGATCGAAGAGTTAAATGATCCGGCAATAAAAAGGACATTACATGCAATCCATATCACAATTTGTATTTCGACGAAGCTTCAGATGTTCAATTTTTATTCTTAATTAAACTATTTATTTAAGCAAACTACTAATGACGTTATTATTTCATTTAATGATAAGTAAAAAATTTCAGCGGCCCTTGGCCAATAGTTGCTTTACAGTGTAGGTTATCCATCACCACCCAAACAATCAAATAGTTTGGAACACAATTGCGGAAAAATAGAAAATTATCGATCTAATCCAAGGACGGTAAAATCATCGAATTATGCCCAAATATGGAATAAAGTTATATTTTTGTCTGCAATTTTGACGCCATTCATCTTATCGAGGGTTTGTGTTTCTAACAAAGAAACTGATAATCGAAATCCTTCACTTATCACCTTTCCTTAAAAATGAAAGGCAGCGGGTTTTATAGTAGGAAACACGGCGCTCGCACGTTCCTAATTAATTATACTCTTACGCGAGTGAAGTTGGCTGTGACTACTTTTATCCAATGCTATTTTCCGCCGCGAATCTTTCCGCTTCAACTTACTACCATTGTACCAATTTCCGAAGCCTACTTTAAAGTTCATTCAGCGAAACCGGACCTAATCTTATCGCGATAACGGGTATATCGGCGCTTGATTACGAAACAAAGCTCGAGTGATACTTGGCATAGTGCTTTTACTTAACCTCAGCCTTAGTTCTCTATTTTCGTCTTCCGTTCATTCTCAAGAACTCTTTGAGGTGCCTTGTAGTAAAACATAAATTGCGTCTACAATCTAGCCATTCTTTGTCTCTGTGAGTATTGTGTAGCGCGTCTCACTTAAACAATTTGCGTAATTTAGTTTAGTTTGGTCCCTTAAAATATCTTTTGACTAAAATCATTCCGTAGAAAATTAAAATTGGTTTTACCTGTTTGGCGAAGATTTTTACCATTATGTCACTAGTTATTTATTATTAGCTATTAGTTTATTCTATTTCTTTATTATATTTCTACGACTTCACCATGGACGTATTTCCATCAGCTTGCGAGATAAAATCAGCATTTTAATTTTCGTAAAAAATCAAGCATTTTTTTGTCCAATATGAAGTCGTTGATGTCGTTGTAGGACTTCCAAATTTACATTGTTAATCCTGTTCTTCAGTGACATCTGAAATCTTTTAAAAATGATAATATTTTCTCACGAGTCTGAGAGAACAGTTCGCCGTGAGATCGTTGTTAAACAAAGAAATGGCCAATATACAAAATTCGGGGAACTGCCAAAGACGGTTTTTTTTTGGTTTTGGAAACGTTGCTTTAAGGGCCGCGGAATCGTTTGAAATTCACTAGTTACCCGCGCTAGTACCCGGAAATGGGGCTGGAAAATTCCCGAATATAATTGGTTTTATCCGGTACCACGCGGTACAGAAGACGAAGAGCTACTTGAAATTGTATTCAAATGATTATGTGGTTCTATGAAACCAATTACAAATCTACTAACTAGTAACATTTTAACCGATATCTGACAATCATGGGTTCAAAACAGGTTCCCAAGCTACAAATACAGGGTTTTACGGTTAGCTTTTCTGATAAACCAGGTCACACGAAAAAGATACAAGTGATTGGACGATACTATAGCAATGGTGAAAGGCGCGTTACTATTTCGTCCTCGTGCAAATTGATTTCTGTTCACGTCAATAGTACTATTTGCTGTAGCGCTAGCTAAAAGTGACGACAATAGCTTCGATGCAATATTTCCAGTTACCTTTAATTCTTGGATATTATTTCTTTTCTAGGTATCTTAAGCGATGTCCCACGACATTTCCTCAAACAGTATTAACGCCTCGGAAGCGGAACAAATCACGCAAGTGCCAAATCAAGAAAACGCGTCCAATCATGTGAAAGAGCAAACGTCTTCATCTGTACCGAACGGCAAGAATCGTGACACGACGAAATGGGCCGAAAAAGTGTACGCATTTCCTGATCTGGTGAACGACGCTTCGGTGCAAACTGTCGATGACACCGCCAAGAAGAAGGACGAGTGAGTGTTCCTTCTATCCATCGCGTTTAATATATCTTATAGAGACTAGGATCCTTCTCGGATCTAAATATTAACTGTGATATTGGGGTTTGTTTTGCACCCCTCGACTTTTATGACTTGCACTCGAGTCTAACGTCTGGTGCACCACTCTAGACGTAACACAAAACGAGGGCCCTAGGCCCGCGCCTCATATTCTGCCTACCAATGTATAATGACCAAATACACTGCCTAGAGATTGACATCAGCCGAAAATCGCAATAAACACGAATTTCCACACTTAATTTTTTCTTCGGATACGTATTTTGTTAAATCAGCGAGCACCTGTTAGGTGATTACGCGCGTTGGCCGGCGAAGAAAGGGCGTAGCTGACTAATGTCTTTTCTAACCTCTTGGTTCCGAGTATCTCCCTGTCCCAAAGTACATAAAGAAACACTTATACACAAAATTATATGATTTATTATTTCGTTTGTTTAACATACATTCAATATGATCTAATTAGGAGAATTTGAAAGAAATTTAGCATTAAAAAAATTGTGTCAATAAATTAGACATGGCAAGTTTTCAAGGTATGGGCTTTATCTGTTTGTCAGGAATTAGGTCAAGGACCTGACACCAAATTATTCGGTGCTCAATTGGTTCTTATCGGTAACTGAAATTATCAATATTTTTTGTTATCAAACATCTCCGTTCTGGCGATCGATAAAGAGGTGAAACATGGAAATCTCCTTAGACGTTTTAACAGGAGCTTCAAAATGCTTCCGACTATACCAATAACCCACTCGCATAGAGTACAAGGCCCTTTGGAAGTGCACGAAACAATAATCCTGATGGGCGATGGTGTTGTTTTTACATTTTTTAGAGTATTAACTTTTTTATCCAGATATTGTACATTACCTTTAGGCCAACTTGTTTATTTCACGCCTCGAAAACAAGACGTTGCGTACGAAAAGTGTTAACAAGTTTCGCTGATAGCCTTCCACTCTAAGTGAGTGTGTTACTCTATGGACTATACTGCTATTTTGTTATTAAAGAATGTATAAAGTGTTTTGTAAAATTATAGGGTGGTAATTATTTTCAAATCTTCATTTCGCATTCTTGTATAGGGAGCTAACAAAAAGGAATGACAAATTCATAAAAACTAGCTGAAATTTTGATAATGTTTTGATTCGCAATTTTGGCATATCGATTTGAAAATCAAGTCTACGAGGGGCTAGCCACTTCTTTAATTTCTGTACCCCGATTACAGTCAAAGCTACGAGCTTGTACACCGATTATGGTCAGCCCCTCGCAAGTCTAAGGAAATATTGTTGTTCTTCGGTTTTCTGCAGCTTAAAATTTCCTGTTGACGATTACTTTGGTTTTTTTTGTAATCCACGGTTTTTGATACTTTGAATCCGCTGAGTTCCGCTCAAAAGGGTATATAAACCTTATTTTTGATCAAATTAAGGGATTGATGTAATAAGTTTTTCATCCTTATGAAATTGTCCGTAACAAGAACCAATTTATGTATTTAGTTACTTTTCAAATTGTTTTGTACTGGTTTTTCCTGACATTAATTTTAATTAGCCTAGATGATTATTAGACTCATAAGTGTGCCAGAAATAACTTTTTCTCAATGAGACCTTGTTGCAAGGATACGACGTAATTGACGTCACTTCCCAGTCGATGACGGTTTTATCGTCATCAAAACTAGTTCTGGCGGGGATGGAAGGAAGTTAAAACCAGTTTTACGCGACGTTAGTCCGTATTTTTTTGGTGGCTGTGAAACAAGGTCTCATTTAATTTTTTAATACAGAGATGTTAAACAGAGGAACACTTATGAGTAATTATGTTACATATGTTAGAATGTATCCAATATCCTGCTATTTATGTTATAATTTTAAAAATGACTGTTAAATTAAACTTAAAGTTGAAGAAGGTAAATTAACGGTTAAATCGAACTTTTCCGTTTATGCAACCGATACTAGATGGCGTTATAAATTTATAAAAATGTAGGGAGCTACATTTGAGATGGAAGCTTAGGTAGAAGATCATGCTAGCTGGTCTGGGTGGTAGGCTTTTACGTTCTCCGTACTTTAAAACGTGCCTGATTGTTATAATTGACAACCGAGATATTTGAACCCTTATGAATTATATTTCCTCTTTATATTTCTAGTTCCAAAGATGAGAAGGAGAAAACTGAACCTGTAGTTCCTCCTGTTTCCTTCTTCAAATTGGTAAGAACTACAGAAATTATCTTCTTTTGGCTTTTGACATTTGTATTCTAGTTGAATCGCTTTACCTTAACTCTTATTCGTAGCTTGCTCGTGGGTGTGGCTTGTGTTCGCTGCCATGGTAACGCGTATAAGTCAGCCATGACATTAAGACGCACATGGTGGTCACGTGATTATTTCGCGGAATCGTGCGTCGTTTTGCCTCGTGATCTGTGACGTGAAATTAATGTCATGGCGGCCGTTTCAAGGCGGGTCTTAGTTATGACGAATGCTTACGACGCTACGAGCAAGCACACAATAGAAAATATAACATTATTGGCGGAGGTTGCCAGGTAGATTGAGTAGCCTCCAGGTAATTGGTGTTGGCTTCCAGTTTGCTCCTAGCTAAATATTATTTAAATAAATTGATATCAAATATTACGCAATACGTTTTAATAAACGATTTTTTTGAATCGATGTTTTATAAATTTTTTTTATAAATTAAGTATAATTTTGTAACGATATTGGTATATTGATTGTAATTTTTTTGATTTAAATCGCAATTTTAATCAAATTATTTTTGAAAAAAATCATTGATTTAAATCAATGTATTTATAAAAATTTAAAAAGTAGGTTCTCTAGCAATGTCAAGTCAGAGCAATCTAAATAAAATTTTGTTTTTAATGAGTAATTAAATTTAATTAAGGTTAATTAAATTTTGAGTTTTCATTACTCGGTGTTGGTCTATTTGATCGAAAAATATGTGATCGACAGTCGATCATTATACGTTGCAATTGATCGAAATTCCATTTGATAGAATCCCATTTGTCATTTGTTTCATAAGATCGAACCTTCAAATGATCGAATACTATTTGATCGAATTCAAAAGTATTTATAGTACCAGTTGGTATGTTTTTATTTTACCGAATGTCAATATGAAGTGCAGGAGGAATAATGATGGAATAATTCATTGCTTTAACTGTATTAAGCCACAAAGATGAAGATATTTTTAATTTATACACTATATGATGGAATTTTTTATGACATCGACGATAACGGCCCGTTGTTTTTGATATATATAAATAGGGTCAGGTTGATGTACGCGTGCCGTAGGCGCGTATGCACCGTTGTATACGAGGGGTCTGACCACGTTCACGGCCCTTCTATTGCTAAAAATTAGGTAGAGTTCGTTTTTTTAATAGGTCTTTCTATTAATTATGTCCGAGAGAATATTTTGTTTTCTACGTCACTGCGCTCAAGTTTTTTCTGTATATTATTTTTTGAATTTTTGTTGTTAAATTGTAAACAAATTAATTAATTTATTAAATTTGAATATGCATATTTCTGTTGTTACTATGGTTATTTTTCTTTAGTACAGTTTAAATAAATAAGTATTATTCATAGAGTCTACTGTATCTCATTCTGACTAGATGTTGCCTTTTCGATTTACTCCCAAAAAATAGTAGATTTACCCTACAGTAGCTTTCGATCAAATTTCGTTCGATCAAATGGAAATTCGATCAAATGGGACCCGTTCGATCATTTGGGAATCGATCAAATAGACTCAAACCCTGCGCTCAAATTATTAATATATTTGTCAAGAAAAAGAGACGTGTAAAATGTTCAATATCAAAATCAGTAAGAAAAGCAAATTTTCTTTAATCGATGTATTTGGTTTCGGAACTAAGGCAGCGAATAGCTGACAAATGCAATGATTTTAAAAATCATTCGGTACCCCTCAATTTTATTTCACCGTTTTTTGCGTCCAGTTTCGTTTCAGCTCCTGCCTGGATAAAATTTTAATCCTGTTTGGTACTCTGAGTTCCACCGCCTCTGGCGCCAGCATGCCTCTAATCATCATTTTCCTCGGACAAATGCTGGATAGTTTCGTACAAAACGATTTCGAGGCGATTAACAAAATTTGTAACATTACAAACAACGGCTCAGTATCACCAGAGTTAGTATTGTAACTTTTATTTTCCTAAATCCATTTCCTTTTCGTCTACCGAGGCTAGAAATCATCGAAAAATGGGAAGACAGCGCTTGGAATCACAATGTGTTTTAAAGCTACAGGGTAATTAAGGAAAAGCCGGTTAAGCTAAGAATGGGCCTAAAAAGTCCGGGTGACTTAAGGGGGAAGAATACAGTAAAAGCCTCTTTTTCGTTCAAGCTGAACGTTTCTGTTTTAACAATTACATAATTGAATTATATTTTTATTATTAGGCTAAACCTTCCTCTAGTGCTTAAAATAATTTTGATAATTCGAATATTAATAGTTAACGAGATATAAGGTCTTAAAGGGTAGTTTGTGAGCTTGCCCAACTTGTTTAGCTCCGGGGGTCCGAATTGAAACGTAATAACTTAATTACTTTTAAGTTTAAAATTGTCAAACTTATTTTAAACACTAACCAAGTGGCTGTTCTACATTTAAATATTAATTTTGTATGTTAAAATACAAAATTAAGAGTTCAGCTTGAAATAGCGCGAAAGTAGACAATAGCCACTGTAGTCTTCCCCCTCAAGAATTTCTTTAAAGTCGGGGAAATTCAGGGAATTAAATTTAATCTTCACACCTTTTGAAGGTTATTTTACTATAGATCTATGACAATTTGTGATTAATATTAATATTTAGTTTAATATTTAATATTAACGTTTCAATAACCCTTGTACTGATATATAGGTTGATTAAATTTGATCAACTTCTGATAAAAGTAAAATATGATGTTAAATTGTCTTTTTTTGGCTTTAAAAGTCTGAGAAATCTGTTAAACGTAAAGGGGAAACCGGGAATAGTCAGGGAATTTGAATCTGAAAATATTCTGGGAACCCTGAACTAGTACCAATTTTTACGAGTGACTACCCCTTGGTCTTTTCAAGGATCCTATATGTTAAAAGGTTAGGTAGCCCTCCGGCCCGCCCGTGTTTTCAAAACGCCGGCAGCGCCGACGATATTAAGAGAGCCTCTAAACGTGGGACGTCTTGTTTCTATTCCCTCAAGGACACATTTTGGTGGTGCTTCCTCCATGTTTTGTCCTTGACGGAATCTCAAGACGGATTCTCTATCGCGCATGACCCACCGACGGCGCTGCCATTTTTCGTCCCTCGCCTCATATCCTTTTAACATATAGGCTCCATGGTCTTTTACGCTAGATGGCGCCAGTTTAAATTTATTGGCGGGAAATGCAAATTATTACATATTTCTTAGTTCTAAGATTATAAACAACTGCTGAACTAATCTAAAGAACGAAATAAAAATGGGGCCTTACGCAGTTTTTGCTTCTAGTTGTTGGAAAGGGCTTCAACCTAGGTGTGATTTCCGGAAGTTATTTTAAACGAGAGTTACTTTAATGGGCGTGCATCCTAAATGTTTGCTTACCTCCTTTGACTCGGTAAAAGCGCTCAATCAAAAATAAAGCCCCACGAGTTTAACACTTTTATCTTTCTAACCAAATATTTCATTTGTGCATTTGAAAAGGCTCACAACCGTAACGACCACTATTCCGGATCCTACAATCTTGGTAAACGAGTTCCTAGCCAAATGCGCCGAATTCGCGGCGAGGATGTCCATCGTGGGAGCCGCCTGTTTCGTCCTCAACTACATCACCGTCTTCACGCTCAGCTGGTCAGCCGAGAACCAAGCGCTAAAAATCCGCGAGAGGTTCCTGCAAGCTGTCCTCAGGCAGGACATTGGCTGGTACGACACCAACGAAACGGGAGACTTCGCCAGTAGGATCACGGCGTAAGATATGACACTTTGATTTTTTTTGGTAATAAGGGTTGCCACAGGTCAGGGAATTTGAAAATAGGTCTCAAGCGTCAGTGAGAGTTCCATGAATTTTACAAACGAGTAAAAAGTGGAATTTCAACGTTACGATAAAATGTTTTTTTTTAACTAAAACGTAACTTGAAGAGTCACATTTACACTGAAATATAAATTGAAGTAGATTCATCTAAAGAAGATACTTTTGACTTAGTTATACAAAGTTAGCGACTTGCGCAAAATTAATCTAAAGAAGTTAATTTTGACTACAAATTTGTCTTGTGCGCAAAATTTTATTTAAAATTAAATTACAATACCCGACTACTTTTGGTAGAACAGCCTACCACCATCAGGGTCTAACCGTAATATGACGGAATAATCAACTTGTAACAAAGGAAACAATGTCAACCAATTTCCATATCCTTTTTCTATAATATTATTTTTATTGGGGGTGTGAAATTTTCACTCTACCCGGGGGCAATTTTTTCTAGCTATGGCCCTGACCAGTAATTCATACCTCTACTTGGAATGCTTATCGCGGCAGATTTTAGTCTCGATGTGGTCGACTGTTTTTTGACCTCACTATGTTAACTGAACAAACAACTACGTGAGAGGGGAGCGCGCGCAGAGGGGATTTTTTCTCTCGTAGGCGGGGCCAAAGCCGTCAGTGACCTTATCATACGCGAAATGGCAGGATAAGCATTCCAAGTAGAGGTATGGACTCCTGCCACGCGTTATTGATTTTTCTGATGCGTTGCGCGGGTCGTATTTGTGTGTTTGATAAGTTTATATTTTGACAGAGATCTTCAAAAGATTCAAGACGGAATTGGAGATAAAGTTGGAATCTGTATATACTTCTTTTCAACAACCATCATCAGTGTTGGCGTCGCGTTTTACTGGGGCTGGAAACTAACTCTCGTTATTTTGTCCGCTATGCCTGTGATGATCATCTCCACCAGCATTATTGCTATGGTATTACAAATATCATTCTTTTTTTTAAACGTATTATCAGAAATATACAGGGTGAGTTAAGAAGTATGCCTGTGTTTCCCATTTTCCTACGATGAGTTAAAAGAGCGCCACAGAGCTTCAAAATGTGTCCTACTAGCCCCTGGAATTAGGCCGCAGCCAGCGCAGGGAAATTCGAACATTAAGGTTTGGGTTCGTGTGATCGGTAAAAAAGGACTTTAACAAATAGAGGTAACCAGCGTAAAAAAAGTAAACTTAAAAGTTAAACAGTATTTAAAGTCCCTGCTGCTTGGTTTTGCGCTTGTTGCAGCCTACTTCTAGGGGCTAGTAGGCCACACTTTGAAGTTCTCTGGCGCTCTTTTACTCATCGTAGGAAAATGAAAAAAAAAAACAGGCACACTTCTCAACTCACCCCCTACAACTCCTTAAAATTTTGTATAACCTTTTGAAACACCCTGTATAAGAACCAATTTACGAGAGAAGTCAATATTGCTAATGCGATTAGCAGGCTCATTTTTCAAACTGCTTTTCGGAAGATAAATAAATTAAACATCCCTACAAGTTTAACGATAAGACTATCAAGGTTCCCTAAGTTTGAATTGTGCATAAAGGCGCGTGTATGCAGCTACCTGGCGTAGAAAAAGAGCAAATTCTGCCAACCCCCTTCGCCCCTATCATCTAAACTACCTCTCTCCATCCGGTAGCATGAAATAGGGGATTTGTGCATAAGTTTCAATTTTTCACCACCAGGTGGATTCATGAAGCCCGTTTGGCCAGTCATTTGTCTAACTTTAAAATCCCATTCGTTTCAGACTCAGGGGGCCTTGATAGTCTTATGTTTTAACTGATACATTTTGCATCGTTAGTCGGAGTAAGTTTTGAGCCCGTGAAGGTACATATTTAGTTTTTCCCTGCTACTTGAGTATTTCTCGAATAGTGATATAAATGTGACCATTAGTTTATAATATATTTTAAAGCAACTGTCGGCTCTATCATTGCCACCTGTATTTTGAAAAGGCCCCTGTTATAAGAGATGGCCATGAATCTATCCGAATCTTCGAAAAAAATGACTTTCGTGGAGAGCGTGGAGCCATCTATTAATGGGAACGGAAGCTAAAATTCAAAATAGCGAAACAATAACGTCGTCAGAGAGCCATTATAGAGTATTATATTTAGACCACTTTTACTCTGCTTAGTGAACTTTAACCTAAATTATATATCCCATATAAAATATATTGTAAGCAATTACTATAATTGAAGTTATTGATAAATTTACTAACGAGCCAATCAACGCGAAGCATACTTTCCGCCTTTTGGGTCAAAATGTAGCTTCAGCATCTTGTTTTGATTTCGACGCTAGCGACATCTGTTGAAAAAAGAGCTACTTCACCTAAAGCCGACACTTGCTTTAAAGTAATAAACTGCATGTAGTTGGAAAAATACGCATTTGGAAATAAAAAATGTTCTTGATTCAAAGAATCTGTAGAGGGACCTACCAGTATGTCTCGAAAAAGCGTGTATTTTTAAGCAGAAAGCAGAAAGGACAGCATATTTTAATTCAATTCGGAGAGACTATAGGCGGGCTTATTTAGTGTTAGGAGGTTGGAAGCCGTCCACCTGGAATACAGTTTATTGTTCTTCAGTGAATTGAATGACAATTCAGAGAAAACAAATTAAGTTTGATTAAGATTATAGGGAGTAGAAACGAAAATAAAAATGTACTTCCTTTAACCGAATCCCGCTTGAAGGATTAGAAAATCGTTGATCTGCCGTAAAATTAAACATTATATTCTCTTTCAATCAAATTTAGTTTGCCCGGGAAAAGGGGCAGTTTAAAATACGATAAAATCATTCAAAATAAGATATTTTTAAATCTATTTTATTAAAAATAAATAAATACAAACATCAAACTAGTCCCCTTCAGTTAAGTGGTATAATTGGAAATATTGTGCCTCAAATACAAAAAAAAGGAAATGAGACCCAATAATTTGAATTATTGTGCCTGAAATACAAAATGAGGAAATGAGACCCAATAATTTGAAATATTGTGCCTCAAATACAAAATGAGGAAATGAGACCCAATAATTTGAATTATTGTGCCTCAAATACAAAATGAGGAAATGAGGCCCTTCAATATTTACGCCACGGGCATCTCAGTAGTCATGGCGTATGGCTGAGCTTGTGGGCCTAGATAAAAAACCGATCCCCAATGTACCGCGTGGGATGCACTGTTTCGGAAATGTTTCGAAGAATGTACATTCTACTTTCACTCAGGATAACTGTGTTTTTGTAGATTCAATCGAAAGTGGCGGGCGATGAGCTGTCGGCTTATGGAAAAGCAGGTGCAGTCGCCGAAGAAGTGATTTCGTCCATAAGAACGGTGGTTTCTTTCGGCGGGGAAAAGAAAGAAATTACCAGGTAATGCCGAATCGCCAAGAGTTTAAACTATAAACCTGAATATTAATTTTCGTGGTATGAATAGTGTATCGAAAGGTTTACAAGCGGTCGTAGAAATTATCTTATCCCTTTTAATTTAATGATTGAATAATTAAAATTAACCGGACAAAACTACCCACGCGAACACGCAGGAAGCCGTTGAAATAACAAATTCTAGATTCGTTGCTGAACCAGTACTTGGCAGACGACTGTTTCTAAAATTAATAATCAGCTAGGCTAATACCCAAGGCATAACCTTAGGCCTAAGTCATCAAGCGACTTTTAAAGCCATTAATTCAGGTGGCCGGGTTACATTGCGTAGGAGGGTGGTGGCAAGCCCTTTATGCCACGCGAGCCAACAGCTCCCTACACTAACTATTGCCGTTAACCTCAACAAGTTTTTATGGAAGGGGAAAACCCCTTAAACCAGTGGGGAGAGAACTTGCAAACTCAACGCGGAAGGAGTTGTTCCTAGTTTCCAGCCAGCGCCACCAGCTGGGATCGAACCCGACTTCTCTCGCTGCGAGGCGAAAGTGCTAACCACTCCGCCACCCCACTTAATTATTAGCAGACTTGTAATTAAATAGTTCAGTAATGCAGCTAGGGATGGTGCCACGTTTGCTAATCCCGATGGGGGTTGGGTATCGTCTTATTAGAGTGGATAAAAATGACTTGGATTTTTTTCAGATACGAAAAGGAATTGATATCGGCGAAAAAGAATGGCATCCGAAGAGGCATGTTGACGAGCATCGGAATGGCGACCTTTTGGTTTTGTATCTACGCCAGCTACTCGCTCGCCTTCTGGTACGGCACCAAACTCGTCCTGGATACCAGATGCTCAAGTCAAGAGTATTCTTCGGGAAAGATGATTGTGGTGAGTAATTACTACGATACCTTCATGGTGGCGACTGTGTTCGATGCCGTTATCAAATCGACTTTGGCTGAGAAAGCCTTGGTTTTTTAAAAATCGTGCCACAATTTTGTTCATTTATAAACAATAAAACACTTTCGTGTTACCAACATTGCGGTAAATTGTATTCTGTAAAGATATAACATAATAAACTAAGCTTTATGATATAGTTTCCGAAGGAGCTTGAAATAGCCGAAAAGCTGAGCTTCTCCGAATGCCTTTCGGTTGAAAATCTTGTAGACTAAATTCGGTGAATCACGCGAGTTTTAGTTTTCAATGGCCTTCGGAAACATAGCTTTATTAAAGAGCAGATCATCTTGTCAAGTTGACGGGAAAAAAAACTTTGTAATTTCATCTTCGTTTATTTCAAATTCGAACTGTTAAGACCTTACGTTTGACCCCAAAAGGAACCATTATTGACATTGATTATGACCAAATTTGTTCCTAGAATTGCACTGACTGGCTTCGTGTCAAATTACCCCTCAGTTGAACTTGTTTATATGGTTTTAATGTAAAAGATTTCAAGCGTTAGTGGTGTTTAGTATTTATTCCCACGCCACCGAAAACGTTTAAATTGGTGCTATATAGTATATATGGATCCGATTAAATGAAATGTCTAAAGTACTTCGCCCTTAATGGTGGTTATTTTTTAAGCAATTTATGAAAGTTCAGGAAATCTAAACGAATTATAATCTCCAGTGCTTTGGTTTCAGTGGCGTAGCTAAAGGGAGGGGGTGGTCCGCCCCTTTTGGGCGTGATTTGGGGGTGATACCCGACCGTGAAAAAAATTAAAACTTACACAGACTAGAGACTAGTAAGTAGCACACCATGATATCCGACTCGGGTGTCACCCATGCTAGCTACGCCACTGCGTATTTTCTTAGTACTTTTCCGACACGTGAATAGGCGATAGCATAAATTATTTCGTTCTTAGCTAACTTCCCTGAAATTCGTCATAGCACTGCCAACGTCTATAACGCGCTTCCGCGATCGGGGTTGGCCGTGTTCAAAACATAGGGGCGGCTTCACTAAGCCAAGAATAAAAACGTGTTCTAGTCTGAGTCTTTCATTTTTTAACAATTTTCTTGTCACAATTATCACAATAATAATACTTATGTCCGAGTAGTCGTTAAATTAATTTTTTTCTTTTAAAAAAGTATAAATATTTAAAAACATAACTTACCATAAAATTAAAGATTTATTTAATGGAGCTGGAACTTTAAAGCAATTTTATAACCACATAACTATTTTTAAAGAAATTTTACCCATTATACCTTGCAATTTATGCTATCGCCTATTAACTAGCTTTAAAGGTGCAGTGGCGTAGCTGAGAACTCAAAGCCCCCCCCGCAAAAATCTCCATGAGGCCCCCCCTTTTTAATTTTTTTATGGTTTGCGGCCCCCCCCCCCCGAAGCTTGAGGCACCGCTGGCCCTGCGGACCATCAGCTACGCCACTGTATATGTGACATAATCAATCATAAGTATGTCTTTGTATCTCTAAAGCAACTATTCACTATAAATACTTGTTTCAGGCAGAAAAGGTTAAGAAAAAGTCCTTTCCCAGTATTTTTGAAAAATCATGTATTTGTTTAGACTGATAAAATTTGAAATGTTTCAGATATTCTTCAACGTGTTGACTGGCGCCATGTTTGTGGGTCAAACCGCCCCTTACATGGAGGCTTTCAGCACCGCCAGAGGAGCAGCCAGGAAAGTGTTCGACATTATTGATAGGGTTAGTAAAACTAAATTTAATATTAAAAATAATAATCAGCTAGGCTAATACCCAAGGCACCACCTTAGGCCTAAGTCATCAAGCTACTTTTAAAGCCATTAATTCAGGTGGCCGGGTTACAAAGCGCAGGAGCGTGGTGGCAAGCCCTTCTTGCCACGCGAGCCAACAGCTCCCTACTATTACCGTTATACTCAAATTTTTAGGGAACGGGAAACCGAAGAGCTAGGGGAAAACCCCTTAAACCAGTGGGGAGAGAACTTAGTATGTCCGCTATAACCTTCAGCTACTAGATAATTTTGTAAAGTCCTAGTCATAAATTTTATCTTTAACATTCTTTTAAATTATTAAATTTAATTTATAAATTTTATATAATACATAATATTTTAAATTTTATCGAACATGCAATTTTAACATTTATATTTTAAATTTTATCGAACATGAAATTTTTACATTCATATTTTAAATTTTATCGAATATGCAATTACAACATTTATATTCTTAAATTTTATCGAACATGCAATTTTTAAATTCATATTTTAAATTTTATCGAACATGCAATTACAACATTTATATTCTTAAATTTTATCGAACATGCAATTTTTACATTCATATTTTAAATTTTATCGAACATGCAATTACAACATTTATATTCTTAAATTTTATCGAACATGCAATTTTTACATTCATATTTTAAATTTTATCGAACATGCAATTTTTACATTTATATTTTAAATTTGATCGAACATGCAATTTTTACATTCATATTTTAAATTTTATCGAATATGCAATTACAACATTTATATTCTTAAATTTTATCGAACATGCAATTTTAACATTTATATTTTAAATTTTATCGAACATGAAATTTTTACATTCATATTTTAAATTTTATCGAATATGCAATTACAACATTTATATTCTTAAATTTTATCGAACATGCAATTTTTACATTCATATTTTAAATTTTATCGAACATGCAATTACAACATTTATATTCTTAAATTTAATCGAACATGCAATTTTTACATTCATATTTTAAATTTTATCGAACATGCAATTACAACATTTATATTCTTAAATTTTATCGAACATGCAATTTTTACATTCATATTTTAAATTTTATCGAATATGCAATTACAACATTTATATTCTTAAATTTTATCGAACATGCAATTTTAACATTTATATTTTAAATTTTATCGAACATGAAATTTTTACATTCATATTTTAAATTTTATCGAATATGCAATTACAACATTTATATTCTTAAATTTTATCGAACATGCAATTTTTACATTCATATTTTAAATTTTATCGAACATGCAATTACAACATTTATATTCTTAAATTTAATCGAACATGCAATTTTTACATTCATATTTTAAATTTTATCGAACATGCAATTACAACATTTATATTCTTAAATTTTATCGAACATGCAATTTTTACATTCATATTTTAAATTTTATCGAACATGCAATTTTTACATTTATATTTTAAATTTGATCGAACATGCAATTTTTACATTCATATTTTAAATTTTATCGAATATGCAATTACAACATTTATATTCTTAAATTTTATCGAACATGCAATTTTTACATTCATATTTTAAATTTTATCGAACATGCAATTACAACATTTATATTCTTAAATTTTATCGAACATGCAATTTTTACATTCATATTTTAAATTTTATCGAACATGCAATTTTTACATTCATATTTTAAATTTTATCGAATATGCAATTACAACATTTATATTCTTAAATTTTATCGAACATGCAATTTTAACATTTATATTTTAAATTTTATCGAACATGAAATTTTTACATTCATATTTTAAATTTTATCGAATATGCAATTACAACATTTATATTCTTAAATTTTATCGAACATGCAATTTTTACATTCATATTTTAAATTTTATCGAACATGCAATTACAACATTTATATTCTTAAATTTAATCGAACATGCAATTTTTACATTCATATTTTAAATTTTATCGAACATGCAATTTTTACATTTATATTTTAAATTTGATCGAACATGCAATTTTTACATTCATATTTTAAATTTTATCGAATATGCAATTACAACATTTATATTCTTAAATTTTATCGAACATGCAATTTTTACATTCATATTTTAAATTTTATCGAACATGCAATTACAACATTTATATTCTTAAATTTTATCGAACATGCAATTTTTACATTCATATTTTAAATTTTATCGAACATGCAATTTTTACATTCATATTTTAAATTTGACCGAACATGCAATTTTTACATTCATATTTTAAATTTTATCGAACATGCAATTTTAACATTCATATTTTAAATTTTATCGAACATGCAATTTTTACATTCATATTTTAAATTTTATTGAACATGCAATTTTTACATTAATATTTTAAATTTTATCGAACATGCAATTTTTACATTCATATTTTAAATTTTATCGAACATGCAATTTTTACATTCATATTTTACATTTTATCGAAGATGCAATTTTTACATTCATATTTTAAATTTTATCGAACATGCAATTTTTACATTCATATTTTAAATTTTATCGAACATGCAATTTTTACATTCATATTTTAAATATGATCGAACATGCAATTTTTACATTCATATTTTAAATTTTATCGAACATGCAATTTTAACATTCATATTTTAAATTTTATCGAACATGCAATTTTTACATTCATATTTTAAATTTTATCGAACATGCAATTTTTACATTCATATTTTACATTTTATCGAAGATGCAATTTTTACATTCATATTTTAAATTATATCGAACATGCAATTTTAACATTCATATTTTAAATTTTATCGAACATGCAATTTTAACATTCATATTTTAAATTTTATCGAACATGCAATTTTAACATTCATATTTTAAATTTTATCGAACATGCAATTACAACATTTATATTCTTAAATTTTATCGAACATGCAATTTTTACATTCATATTTTAAATTTTATCGAACATGCAATTTTTACATTTATATTTTAAATTTGATCGAACATGCAATTTTTACATTCATATTTTAAATTTTATCGAATATGCAATTACAACATTTATATTCTTAAATTTTATCGAACATGCAATTTTTACATTCATATTTTAAATTTTATCGAACATGCAATTACAACATTTATATTCTTAAATTTTATCGAACATGCAATTTTAACATTTATATTTTAAATTTTATCGAACATGCAATTACAACATTTATATTCTTAAATTTTATCGAACATGCAATTTTTACATTCATATTTTAAATTTTATCGAACATGCAATTTTTACATTTATATTTTAAATTTGATCGAACATGCAATTTTTACATTCATATTTTAAATTTTATCGAATATGCAATTACAACATTTATATTCTTAAATTTTATCGAACATGCAATTTTAACATTTATATTTTAAATTTTATCGAACATGAAATTTTTACATTCATATTTTAAATTTTATCGAATATGCAATTACAACATTTATATTCTTAAATTTTATCGAACATGCAATTTTTACATTCATATTTTAAATTTTATCGAACATGCAATTACAACATTTATATTCTTAAATTTTATCGAACATGCAATTTTTACATTCATATTTTAAATTTTATCGAACATGCAATTACAACATTTATATTCTTAAATTTGATCGAACATGCAATTTTTACATTCATATTTTAAATTTTATCGAATATGCAATTACAACATTTATATTCTTAAATTTTATCGAACATACAATTTTTACATTCATATTTTAAATTTTATCGAACATGCAATTACAACATTTATATTCTTAAATTTTATCGAACATGCAATTTTTACATTCATATTTTAAATTTTATCGAACATGCAATTTTTACATTCATATTTTAAATTTGACCGAACATGCAATTTTTACATTCATATTTTAAATTTTATCGAACATGCAATTTTAACATTCATATTTTAAATTTTATCGAACATGCAATTTTAACATTCATATTTTAAATTTTATCGAACATGCAATTTTTACATTCATATTTTAAATTTTATTGAACATGCAATTTTTACATTAATATTTTAAATTTTATCGAACATGCAATTTTTACATTCATATTTTAAATTTTATCGAACATGCAATTTTTACATTCATATTTTACATTTTATCGAAGATGCAATTTTTACATTCATATTTTAAATTTTATCGAACATGCAATTTTTACATTCATATTTTAAATTTTATCGAACATGCAATTTTTACATTCATATTTTAAATTTGATCGAACATGCAATTTTAACATTCATATTTTAAATTTTATCGAACATGCAATTTTAACATTCATATTTTAAATTTTATCGAACATGCAATTTTTACATTCATATTTTAAATTTTATCGAACATGCAATTTTTACATTCATATTTTACATTTTATCGAAGATGCAATTTTTACATTCATATTTTAAATTATATCGAACATGCAATTTTAACATTCATATTTTAAATTTTATCGAACATGCAATTTTAACATTCATATTTTAAATTTTATCGAACATGCAATTTTAACATTCATATTTTAAATTTTATCGAACATGCAATTTTAACATTCATATTTTAAATTATATCGAACATGCAATTTTAACATTCATATTTTAAATTTTATCGAACATGCAATTTTAACATTCATATTTTAAATTTTATCGAACATGCAATTTTAACATTCATATTTTAAATTTTATCGAACATGCAATTTTAACATTCATATTTTAAATTATATCGAACATGCAATTACAACATTTATATTCTTAAATTCTATACAAAACTTCACCTGAAATTTATAGTTAACTCTCTAATTTTGTAAATTCATGTTTCCGTTTAGTTAAAACATACGTCTGTAAATTAGATTCTTAAAAATAATTCTTTTTAGAAAGTAACGTGGCCTTCTTGTTTTAATGTGGCTCCTACGTCACAGTCTCTTACTTTTACAAGTCTGCGAGCGCGCGCTACAGTCGCCAGAGGAATATAGGTGTTTCTAGTGCAAATCGCTCTTGCGAATAATATACTATTAAACTATCTTGTGGCGTAGAAGCAACCTTTTAACAAGTTGGGCAAGACCACTTTTTATTTCATTAAATCAACTATTAAATTATAACAAAAAAACGTAAATGTTTTAGCGTAAATTTGAAGAATATAACATAATTTATATTCTTCAAATTTATCTAAAATATTATTTTTTATTTATGTGCAAAAAATATTAAAATTGTTTTTTTATATTCTTCATATTTATTTAAAAATAATTTTAAAATTATATTTCATATTTATAAAAATAATTTTAAAATTATATTCTTCATATTTATAAAAATAATTTTAAAATTATATTCTTCATATTTATAAAAATAATTTTAAAATTATATTCTTCATATTTATAAAAACCATTTTAAAATTATATTCTTAAATTCTATCTAAAAACAATTTTAAAATTGTATTCTTGAATTCTATCTGAAAACAATTTTAAAATTATATTCTTAAATTCTATCTAAAAACTATCTAAAAACAATTTTAAAATTATATTCTTCAATTCTATCTAAAAACAATTTTAAAATTATATTCTTACATTGTATCTAAACCCAATTTGAGTGGAATTTTTGATATTGTTTTGATTCGCCATTTTGGCAGATCGATTTGAAAATAAAGTCTACGAGGGGCTAGCCACTTCTTTAATTTCTGTACTCCTATTACAGCGAGTACAGCCTTTGGTAGTGCTAAATCGGTAATCGATTACGTAATCACGTTAGTACAGTCAAAGCTATGGGCTTGTTCACCGATTACGGATAGTGGTCAGCCCCTCGCAAGTCTAAGGCTTAGTCTAAAGAAATAAAGTTTTTCTTCGGTTTTCTGCAGCTTAGAATTTCCTGTTGACGATTATTTTTGTTTTTTTTTGTAATCCACTGTTTTTGACACTTCGCATGCGCTCAAAAGGGTATATTTAAAAACAATTTTAAAATAATATCTAAAAACAATCATAAAATTATATCCACCCAAAAACCATTCGGTTAAAAATGGCAAGGTCCTTTAAACAAAAACGTCACGTCCTATATTACTCTAGGCCATAAAAGTCATGAAATCAAATAACGGGCAAGATCTGTAATTATATTCCCATAAACGTCATAAACTGGACTTATTTGTCGACAAGTGATGTGCTCTGAAGTAATATGCCAGACCTTGCGCGTCCGAAGTGTTTTACTGACGAGGAGACGACCCGAGGTGGTTCTCACCGATTTGGTTCAAAGTTGGAGGATTGTTAGACCTAGATGTAACATGAAACCCGTTAAAGGGAAAAGTTACGCTGGGCTTCCGTTTTGCCATGGCAACCAAAAATGTTTTTGACAACATAAAATGAGAAAAAGTCTATGTAAAATAACATGCGAAAATTACAAATTCTAAGGGTCCCCCCCCCTTTGCAAAACTCCAATAATTCAAAAAAAATATTTTAAAAAAATTTGTAAATTTTACATTTTTGGATTACTTTGGACAAATAGGGGGGAATAAAAACCGTTTAGGGTGAGCTCGAGCTAATTTGAATAAATAGGTCGAAATTTTAGATATAATACAAAATATTTGTAAAAGTTATGCCGTGATAACTGCCATATATTTTCGCCGATAAATCTTAAAATTTCTAAATTACATTATCTGAACGATGTAAACAGATTTTTAGATTTCGATAGAAAAACGACGCCATTTTATAAAATGGCGGATACAAATATAAATCATGGTGCAATAAGTTAGGTAATTTATATCCGATTAACTAAGATTTTACGTAACATTATCTGCCCGAATGAATTTGTACTATAGATTTTTATAGTAATCCGACACCATTTTGGAAAATGGCGGATATCAATAAAACTCATCGTGCGATAAGTTCCGTAAATATTCGTCGATTAATCAGAAATTTTCAACGTTTCATTATCTGCCCGAGTTAATTAGACCTATGGGTTTTCCGAATAATAATCCGACGCCATTTTGAAATATGGTGGATATAAATATACCTTATGATTCGATAACTGCCGAAATTATTTGTCGATTTACGTGAAATTTTCTACATTACATTATCTGACCGAATAAATAAGCCCCTTACATTGTGATAGAAATCTGACGCCATTTAACAAAATGGCAGATATCAATATCTCATAATGCGATAACTGCCGAAATTATTTGTCCAATTACTTGAAATTTTCTACTTTACATTACCTATTAAAGATAATCCTATTAATTTTAATAAAATTTCAGGCCATTTTGGAAAATGGCGGATGTCATATAAGTTCCGTAATTATTCGACGATAAATCAGAATTTTTATGTTTCATTAAATGATCGAATAAAAAAGTCCTTTCTATTTTGAAAGAATTCCGAAGCCATTTTGCAAAATGGCGCATGTCTGAGAAGTTCCGTAATTATTCGTCAACTATTCTGAAATTTTCTATTTCTGACCGAGTAAATTAGTCCTATTTCTTTTGAGATAAATAGTCCGTTTTTCAAAATAACGCACATCAATGTAACCCTTGGTGCGATAAATTCTGTATTGTTATTGTTAAAAAAAATTATAGGAAACTTCATATAAATGGGTAAATTTTAATACATTTCGGCAAAATCCAATAATATTGGGTAAGTTCTTATATCATTGGATTAATAGAAAATAATTATGGTTAAATATATCATTTAGGCATAATTTGGGTAAATTAAAATATTATTAAATTAGTTCAATTGGCATTGTAGAATTATTGGTAATTCGGGAAATTATTGGTAAAGCAGAAAATGGTTGTAATTCCGGAAATTTTGCGTAATTTGGAAAATTATTAATAATTTGGGAAATAATTTGTAATTTGGAAAATTATTAGTTATTTGGGAAATAATTGGTAAATTGGAAAATATTTTGTTATTCTGGAAATTATTGGTAATTCTTGAAACTAATAGTAATTCTTGAAACTAATGGTAATTCTGGAAATTATTGGTAACTCGGGAAATAATTGGTAACTTGGGAAATTATTGGTAACTCGGGAAATTATTATCGCATTATGAGATATTGATATATGTCATTTTGTAAAATGGCGTCATATTTCTATCACAGTGTAAGGGGCTTATTTATTCGATCAGATAATGTAATGTAGAAAATTTCACGTAAATCGACAAATAATTTCGGCAGTTATCGCATCATAAGGTATATTTATATCCACCATATTTCAAAATGGCGTCGGATTATTATGGGAAAACCCATAGGTCTAATTAACTCGGGCAGATAATGAAACGTAGAAAATTTCTGATTAATCGACGAATATTTACGGAACTTATCGCACGATGAGTTTTATTGATATCCGCCATTTTCCAAAATGGTGTCGGATTTCTATAAAAATCTATAGTACGAATTCATTCGGGTAGATAATGTAACGTAGAAAATCTTAGGTTAATTACCTAACTTATTGCACCATGATTTATATTTGTATCCGCCATTTTATAAAATGGCGTCGTTTTTCTATCGAAATCTAAAAATCTGTATACATCGTTCAGATAATGTAATGTAGCAATTTTAAGATTTATCGGCGAAAATATATGGCAGTTATCACGGCATAAGTTTTACAAATATTTTGTATTATACCTAAAATTTCGACCTATTTATTCAAATTAGCTCGAGCTCACCCTAAATGGTTTTTATTCCCCCCTATTTGTCCAAAGTAATCCAAAAATGTAAAATTTACAATTTTTTTAAAAAGATTTTTTTTTTTAATTATTGGAGTTTTGCAAAGGGGGGACCCTTAGAATTTGTAATTTTCGCATGTTATTTTACATAGACTTTTTCTCATTTTATGTTGTCAAAAACATTTTTGGTTGCCATGGCAAAACGGAAGTCCAGCGTAACTTTTCCCTTTAACGGGTTTCATGTTAAATCTAGGTCTAACAATCCTCCAACTTTGAACCAAATCGGTGAGAACCACCTCGGGTCGTCTCCTCGTGAGTTAAAATCCTTTGTACAACCATTAAACATTTCAAAGAGAAATGCTAATATTAGAATCGCCTTGTAGCAAATACACCGTTAAATAAATTGGTTTGAAAATTTTCAACGGTTCTTGGGATGTTCGCAAAGCATTCTGGGAAAGAAAGAAACACACTATTGGCTGAAAATGCTATCTCTCGCTTAGCTGTAACGATTCTAATAATACCAAATAAGTTAAATAATTTACCAAGTTAGTTAAAGAAAAAGGTCAATATAAGATAAAACGTTTTCTTAAGAATGTATAAAGAGTGAACAAAGCATAAAATTTACAACGTAGTGGACGAAGAATTAGTTCCTAAAAACGATGTAGATGCAGGGCCGGACTTAGAGATCCTGGGCCCATAGGCAGAGAAGGAGTCTGGGCCCCCTTTTCACGCGCTGCATTTACTCTTATCCCTGGAACTAGGCTGTGTCTGAATTTCCCTGATTCGGCGTAGAAGTCTGAGCTCTACGGTTATTATTACTAAATAAAAGCTCTTAACAATCGTCGACTAAATATGCGATAATTATGCAACATCGCGATTTAAGGCTGCGTCCGTAAACTGCCAGGCAGACATTTTGGTAATTTTAAAACAAAATCTTCTACCTAGGAATTTCTCCAATATAAATTACGATTGATATTATAGATTTATGCCTTCGAATAAAGTAATTACGGTCACTGGAGGGCCCCTTCCAAGGATGGGCCCCTAGGCCACGGCCTAGGTTGGCCTAGGCGGAAATACGGCACTGTGTAGATGGCAGCATAACCTAATCACGGGACCATTTCAACCTCCCGACTTTAAAGTTTTCTTTCGTTCTCGCAAAACGTGGCCCGGCTTGTTTATTTTATTTATAGGTGCATATATGGTTTATATCGAAATATATTATCTACTCTGTTTAAATTTACTCTTTTACCTTAAAAGCATAGTAAGCGAGTTTCAATCATCAGAGCCAACATAACTTGGCAGTGAAATAAACGTTGGCACGTGTTTAATTCTTGTCTCGCTCAAAGTACCACCTTGGCCAACCGGGACAAAATAAAAACACTCGATAAAATTATTGAAACTGTCCGTACTAGTGGTACTCGAACATTTCTGTACATTATCGATAGGTGGCGGTGCGACTATTGAAACTGGCAAATTACTTAAAGCAGACAAGTTGTTGACTGCAGTGACGTAATTACTGCAGTCAACAACTTGCCTGCTTTATTTAATTATGCTTTTAAGGTAAAAGAGTAATTTTAAACAGAGTAGATAATATATTTCGATCTGAACAATATATTTGATACAATGCAATTCTAATATTAGCAAATTCTCTTTGAAATGTTTTATGCTTGTACAAAGGATTTGAACTCAGTAAAACACTTCGGACGCGCGAGGTCTGGCATATTACTTCAGAGCACATCACTTGTCGACAAATAAGTCCAGTTTATGACGTTTATGGGAATATAATTACAGATCTTGCCCGTTATTTGATTTCACGACTTTTATGGCCTATAGGACGTGACGTTTTTGTTTAAGGACCTTGCCATTTTTAACCGAATTGTTTTTGGGTGGATTTTACGCCTTTTTGTTTATAACAATAGAAGTGAAGCACACTGCCCACCCTGACACTGGCGAGACACTTCGAACTCACTGCACCTGTTTCACTTAGAAACAACCTATAAATCAGTAGCATTCGAATGTTTAATCTATTTCCCTAGTATCGGCCATTTTGACCTTGACCGCCCTATGGCGGACAACCCCCACCCTGACACTCGCGAGACTATTGTTTTCGAACTCAGCGCCCATTTTTACCTACAATCCACCTATAAATATCTTGAATACATAGTTTCCAAGTATATCCGTCATAGCGGGCATTTTGACCTTTAACGCCCTCTGGCAGCTAACTGTCCAATCTGCGACTTGCAAGACTATTTTTTCGAACACAGCGCCACGTTTTCACCTAGAATCAACCCTCAAACTTTTTGCATTAATTTTTTTAAATCGATGGTCACTTCGGTTTAGTACTTATGTGTTTATTACTCCATGGTTTCGTTACCGACTCGCTGACTGTACATTTGTCGCCGTAGCTCAAGAACTATACCAGATATGAACATCTCCTTTGGAAGGACACAATGGGAGCGTAATTTGAAACGGTACACGAAATTGCATTTAAATCGGTTCAGTAGTTTTTGCTGTGGAGCGGTCTGCGAGGAGAAGATGGTAGAATAAGCAAAATTAAGCCTAACTTTGCCCCATTACTACGAAACTTCGCGTCAACCCTGTTCGATGGAATTCGTAAATGTTTGTTGCGTGCCTGTAAACTTTCAAACGATACATCACTGGTTTTAATACGACCTATAGTTTTTGAGATACGAGGGGGTAAAATCGGCTTCATTCTGACTCGAGATAATATAACAAGTGCTCGGGTAGGTGCTGTATACCCGGACCTTGCATAGGGACTACCGTCCTTTTTGATTCTTAAATTCTATCTAAAAACAATTTTAAAATTATATTCTTAAATTTTATCTAAAAACAATTTCAAAATTATATTCTTACATTCTATTTAAACACAATTTTTAGATTATATTCTTACATTCTATGTAAATCATAATTTCGTATATTCATTTTGTGCATCTTCCTGCAAATTTTTAAGAGGTTTTTTCTGAACACTTAGATACCTCCGATAGACAGCAGTTCGGAATTTGGAGAGCGGCCCAGGGGTTTGTCAGGAATGGTCAAAATCACCGCCGCTTTTTTCCGATATCCAGCGAGACCCGACGTCCAAGTAAGTTCTCTGACGCCGTGGAATTATCGTTTTTAGCTTTCCCAACGTCAACTGTGAAATAAGCGAGTGTCAATAACCGCACCGCCATCTATCGGCTTGAAAACTAACTATTAGGATGGTAAAGCCTAAACAATGGTCTTTTACCGATAAAAGCTCATGCCTACACCAAGGAGGATAGGAAGGGAAGCGAAGTAGGAGGGATGAACGTGCTAGTATCCTTGTGTGAAGCTTAACTCGCGCTCGGCGGGAAAATTTCGGAAAAATGGCGGCAAGATTGCAGCCGCTACGCTACGTGTTGCCGCCATTTTCCCGAAATTTTCCCGCCGAGCTTGCGCTAAGCTTGTTACAAGGATGCTGGCGCGTTCATCCCTCCTACTTCGCCTCCCTTCCTATCCTCCTTGCCTACACTGACGACATAATTCAGCGAGTTCACGCTGAGGCATGATGTCAAAAGTACCATCCTTTTCTGCGTCTTGGCCCAACTACGCATGCGTCAGATGTTATTCAAACTCGCTTATTCAACATTTCAAATCCCGAAATCATCTTGAGATTCAAAATCCCTTTCACAATATTTATAAATGACCGATCCTCGACCAAAGGTCACGAGTAATACCAGGGGTCAGTCAGGGCTATCCAATGCCAATGACTTACTGTAAGTTGTTCCGTTCCCAATAAATATGGAGGCGGATTATTATGCATACACGTTGTCTTCGACTACGTCGATGCTGTGGGGATTATTGGAAGTCAAATCCCACGAAGCGTTTCGGGCAAGAAATCTAACTAGATAAGACGTCAATGATGTCATTTCCCCTCATAAAGGTAATTCATGTCATGAAATTTTGAGCCGTTACCGTGGCCATTGAAAACTGGCTCTAGTCTGTAAAGGTACATGTTTGATTTAAGTGGCCCAGATGGATAAAACTCCCGTAATAGACACATAATTTTTCTTTTGGTAATTGTTATAAATCTATTTCTATAGATATTAAAAGGATTTAATTTGGAAGCGGTTCCGGGAGAAACTGTAGCCCTTGTGGGACCAAGTGGTTGTGGAAAGAGTACAGTCATTCAACTTTTACAACGTTTCTACGATTTAGAACAGGGACAAGTAAGTTCAATTCATTCAAGAGATACCTTGTAACACTAAAATGGTTTTGTTATAAACTTGAACTCGGCGGTTATCCTGAATAACTTTCGTTTTATTAGCCAACTGAAACCTTAACAACGGTCTCGCAATTTAAGCAGAACAATCAAATTGTAATATTTAGAATGTATGATTATTAACAATATTGCTACAATGATGTATCAAGTTCTCTATTCAAATTAATACGTTGATTTTTGCTTAGTTGATTGTGTGATAAGAAACCGTTGTTAAACAAAAATAATTTGGACAGCTTAGACGCTTCTCCGTCACGTATTGAAAAAGTAATTTAGCTTACCCCTAAATATTGGATTTTCTTCTTCTACAAATAGTCGCTTAACGCCTGTCTTCTGTTCTGACAGAAAGTTAGAGCCGTAAGTCTATAATATAGTTTCAATAGTATGACACTACTTGTACTTTATATGCAAACATTTTTATTGGGACCAATTTGTAATAAAACTCTCTAGCGACCCGCGTGAAGACGTCACTCTGTGACAAGGTCTCAGTGAAGTGTTTCGCAAAGAGATACTTACGAACAATACATTTATGCTATAACGAATATTTGTTTTGATTATTGTAGATTCAAATAGACGGAACGAATATTCGCAATCTGAACATCGGATGGCTGAGGGACAAAATCGGAGTTGTCGGCCAAGAACCAGTGCTGTTCAACACGTCTATCTTGGAGAACATTAGATACGGATACAAAGAGGCCACGGACGAGCAGATTACGTTAGCTGCCAAAGCCGCTAATGCCCACGATTTCATCGCGCGTTTACCGTTGGTACGTTCACAGTAGTTACTTCTTTCGCGATCTAAAACGGGCACACTGACTCTGAAAATCTAACCAAAGATGAAGAATTTTACAACATTGTGCAAGTAACAAAACCAAAATCGTTTAATTAAAATTGATGATACAAAGTTACTTTTGCACATTTCATGATAACAGAGATTCGCTTTTTATTAAATGTGCGAATAAATTAAAATTTATCTAAATCATCATGGCCGCGAGTTGTGAAGACATCAGTATTACCTTTTCTTAAGTTAAACGCGTAAATGTAAGAGGAGGTCAATATATAGGGAAAACAAAGCTTTATAAGATAAACAAGCTTGTTTCACTAGTAAGCTTAGTTTCCCTAAATATCGGTTTCCTTTTCCTTTCCGCGTTTAACTTTGTACACATTCCCATTAGATGGTTTCGGTCTTTTATTTTTCTTAAATTTCTTTTCGCTATTTAGGGTTACAAGACACAAGTTGGACAAAGAGGAACTCAACTGAGCGGTGGGCAAAAGCAGAGGATAGCCATCGCGCGCGCTCTCATAAGGAACCCCAAAATACTGCTTCTCGATGAGGCCACGTCTGCCTTGGACACCGAAAGCGAATCCGTCGTTCAAGCCGCTCTAGATGAAGTATGATCTCTTTCGCGTATTTATCTTTTCACGTTTAAGGTTTTTGACTTTGTTTTTTCGTCGTTTTTCAAAGGCGAGGAAGGGAAGGACTACAATCGTTGTGGCGCATCGACTGTCCACTATTCGAAACGCCAATAAAATCGTCGCCGTGGACAATGGCTCGGTCGTAGAAGAAGGTACGCACGAAGAGTTGATGGACAAACAAGGAATGTATTACAATCTCGTTATGGCGCAGGTACGTTGATAATCAGCTAGCTAGGTTAATACCCAAGGCACCACCTTAGGCCCAAGTCATTTAGTGACTTTTAATGCCTTAAACAGGTGGCCGGGTTACAATGCGTAGGAGGGTGGTGGCAAGCCCTTCATGCCACGCGAGCCAACAGCTCCCTGCACTCACTATTACCGTTAACCTCTACAAGTGTTATGGAAAGGGGAAACCGAAGAACTCGGGGGAAGAACCCCTCCAACCCGGGTGGGCGGAGAACTTGCTAACTCTACTCAGTAGTAGTGGTTCTGAGTTTTTCACCCAGTGCCACAAGCTGGGATCGAACCCGCCTCCTTTTGCTACGAGGTGAAAGTGCTCCGTCACCCCACACTGTTGCCAGTATAGCGTGTTCTTATTTTATGAATAATATCTTATTAGGAAAACTTATTAAGCAACAAAATAAGACTTATTATATAAGGGTGTTATTTAATTTCTAATAGATATGCGTGGAGTGAGTAAAATTATGATACAAATACTCGTGTACAATGTCAACTAAGCCACTATAATTAGAGATAATGCAAACTTTTTTTGATGGGCTTTTAATGTGAAACCGGAAAAATCACTTGTACTCTAATACCCTCTAATTGCAAAGCACAAGCCCACCAGTAGGGCGGAAATGGAGTATCAAGTAGGGCATTTAATCGTGAATCAGGGTTCGTACACCACCTGGAAAACCTGGAAAAGTCAGGGAATTTGAAAATGGGCCCAAAACCTCAGGGGTAAAGTGAGGGAATTTGAAAATGGGCCCAAAACATCAGGGGTAAAGTCAGGGATTTTGAAAATGGAAAGTCGGAAAATATGAAAATTACCACAACTAATAAGCAAATCAATTCTGTTTAAGATGCAATAAAAATACATTTTACATATTTTGAAAGATTTTACCTCAAATCCTTCATTTATTCTACAAAAATGGTCTGGGAAATTAATTCCGTAAATTTCGTACAAAACCTATCAATTAACGAATTGAACGTTTTTGTCGATATAAGCGCCATTGAATGACTCTTAGGTTGTATCGACTGCGGTAACCTCGATTTCTACTGCATTAAGGCAAGTTGGGACGCGTGCATCTTTTCCGCGGTAGTTAAAGCTTATAAGGGGAAGGTTGTTCGATCAAAGTAGATTTTGCTAAACAATTGTCAGCGCGAACATTTCAAAACACTCCCTTTTAGTCGTTAGGTAGTCAGACGAGAGATTAACGGCAAAATGAATTGTATCATACTCTTAGCAAATTCAAGCGGAAAAGAAAGGTTTAGAGACTGTGGAAGAGAATGAAGACGAAGAGGGTGAATCGGAGCCAGTGGCGCCCCACTTGGACGGCAGCGCCAAGGATTTGCAGCAGCGCTCGCCGTGGAGAAGTCCAGAGCGACAAATCAGCCTTTCCAGCGCCAGGTCCAACAGTTCCCTCGATGGCAACAGAAACATATGGAGACGTCAGTCCAGCGTCAACAAGGACGAAGTCAAGGGTCTCGTAAGTACTTCAAGTTGCGAGAGCTTATTCTCGAAATCAAAGTTACCCGCGACCCCACAGACAGAGATATTACTATAGTCTGATATAGACAATGTGGTCGCCCTGAAGTAATATCAGAGTTAAGTGAAATATTTATCGTGGCACCAAAACAATAAGAGAATATAACAATATTTTTTAAGAAAAATATATTGGAATCTAAAATTTAAAGTACCCCGCCATGGCTACGTTAAAAAGGGACATGACAACATAGTTTCAAAATAATTTATAACCAAAGACTAATGAACAGTAAACGAATTATTTTTCCACATAAATTATTACATCGAATATAAGTTTTGAAATCGTTGCTGCTGTTTGGGTCTTCTTATTTGAAATTGGCGCTGCCCAAAACGACAGACGAATAACGCCATCTACTGACTAGTAGAAATATGTGTAGTAATTATGAATACCGACCACTTTCGTAGTCTCTGCTGACATTGATTTGGAGTATAAGGACGCCTGATGTTACGAACGAGAACATTTCTTCAACTGACCTCTTACTTACGCAAAACTAAGATTATTTTGGGTCGCAGATGGAGACGATGGAGAATGCCGAAGACGAGGAGGAACTGGACGAGGAAGAGAAGCGCGGGCCCGACATGTGCCGCTTGATCAAACTCACGGCGCCGGAATGGCCGTACACTTTGATGGGATGTCTGGGATCTTTCCTCATCGGCTTTTCAATTCCCGTCTACGGTATACTTTTGGGAGACATACTCATGGTAAGTGCGACCAAGAGCTAAACGAAATGTTTTAGGCCAAGTCGGGAATCCATACCTCTACTTGGAATACTTATCCTGCCGTATCGCGTATGGTAAGATCAGTCTGACGGCTTAGGCCCCGCCTACGAAATAAAAAATCCCCTCTGCGCGCGCTCCCCTCTCACGTAGTTGTTTGTTAAGTTAACATAGTGACGTCAAAAAAACGTCACTATGTTAACTGCTCGATTGGCCGACTGCTCGTTTGGCCGACTTCTCATTTGGCCAACTGCTCATTTGGCGGTTGGACGATACTAGGTGCGTTTGGCTAGGTACTGTCCTCTAGGTCGCGTTTTAGAAGGCCCAGCTTGGTTATTAAGAACGGCACTGGGGGTCACCGGACAAACTGCTACAGGACTAGTAATGTTAGCCAATAAATTTTGGTTCTAATACTGTCGCTGGGTAAATTTATGACACCCAGGGTAGTTTTTGGAATTTAAAAATTCGGTACAAGTTGGCAGCCTCCATGGAATTTTTAAAAGGGGAAAATAGCCCAGAAAAAAACACAATTTACTTAATACTTAACTTGAAAGTTTAAACCATAGTTTAACTAATAGTAAATCTTTTTGCTCTTCTAGGTATTCTTCAAAATAGGTTTCAGTCGATTTTTAGCGAATCGATTGATAAACAAGATGATGATTTGCAAAGTCCAAAAAATTATAATTCAAAGAATCTCCATAAACCATTGTAGCACTTTTTCGGTTCCACCACTAAAAATTAATTACATACTCGTAAAATAACATCACAGCAGTATTCGCCATCTTGTACTTAATTTTTAAATCTCGAGAATTACGCACCGGGGCGTTGCAGTCGAATAGCGCAACAGTTTAAAGATAAATCCTCTATGAGTGTAGTAATACTAGCCTTGTAGTAGTTTGTCGATGGGCAGAGGGTATGGACAATGGGGGTTAAATGGGGAAACTAAAAAAGGACGCGCCCAGCGAAAAATATTGTATGAATAGTCGCAATGCCAGCTAGCAGCGCCACCACACGAGCGCGCGAAATGCGTAATGGGTGTTCGTTTCTTTACCAATGGGGTCACGAAACTATTTGAAAATAGGAAAGGGCACGATTGCGAATGATGTCAAAATCACGCGACAATATTTAGAGGGTGAAAAACCAATAAAATACGTTAAAATGCGAGCACCCATAATTCATTTCGTGGTGTAGATAGATAGTGATTTACTCTACACAACTTGACACCACTGATGAAATCAATGGATTTTTCACTGATTCGGATTTTAAGAGACAATTATATCAGGCTAGTTGCTTTATTATATGGAAAATCATTATTCTCGTGACATAAGCTCAGCTTCGGGACACGCGAGCTTTGTGTTTTTACGCTTTCCTTACTTAGGACCCCACCAAAATCGGCATAGGGCCGCACCTTCAGTAAAACCGGAACTGATATGCTAACGAATTATAATTTTTTCCCTCAGGCAATGAACGAGGAGGACGAAAAGGCGAAGGAAGAAACCAACTTCTATTGCATAATTTTCCTGATCATGGGCGTCGCCTCGGGGCTGGTCGTCTTCATGCAAACGTTCTCGTTCACGGTCGCCGGGGAATGCCTAACTCTGAGGCTACGCAAAATGCTCTTCACCACGATGGTTAGCCAAGAAATCGGATGGTACGACCTCCCCACCAACAGCACGGGAGCTCTGTGCTCCCGATTGTCCGCTGACGCCGCCCAAGTTCAAGGGGTAGGCATACTATTTGCTATAGTCGCGAGTATATAATAACTATAAATATGACGCGAAACATTTCGGTTAATGGTAGTCTGTCGGAAGAGGAAAGCTCGTCACAGCCTACTTTCGTTTGTGGCCAAACCACTAGCGAGCTAGTATGATGGCGATACGAGTGAAAGCGCTATTAGGTTTCAGTTTAAAAAAATATATTACAATTTATGTTCCGATTCAATAATTGATCATTATTTTGCCAAAGTAAACGTTATTTTTACTGTGCAAAAAATACAAAATGATCCTTCAATTGGTGGCGTTTTCTCGCACAGCGTTACTTGACACTTCCAAAGATAAGTTACAAAACCAAGATTAGTGGAAAGCTCTCAGTACTTAGCAGTGGCGTACCGACCAGGGGGGTGGGCAACTTGAACTGCTAAAAACTGTTTGACAACCCTTCTATCGACTGAAAAAATAAGTCAATTTCTATTTAAATTACCTTGTTGCGAAAGAGGCGCTATGCAAGAATTAATCTTGGGCGTCAACCATCGTCGGTACGTCACTGGTGTTTAACGTAACCATTTTATGATCATTAGCGAAACAGACTATCATAAAAATGTTTAGCGTCCGAAAAATAGGAAGCGTTATCTTATGCCACTTGTGATAATATACACGAGAGCAGTATCTAACTAGGCCAATTAAATGTAAATATTTAATTATTAGGCTACTGGATCGAAAATGTCAACAATTATTCAATCCCTGGCGACATTGGCAGCCTCGATTGGTGTGGCGTTGTATTTCAATTATAAAATCGGGCTGGTGGTTTTGGCCTTCGTCCCAGCCGTCCTCATCTCCGTGTACTTCGAGAGCCGGGTCATTTCCGGGAATCTACTTAACGAGAAAGCGGCGTTCGAAAAAGCCACGAAGGTAACTATTCACTGATTGAAAATTTGTACAAGTAATCCACCCTTTAATTAAAATATGTGGTATTTATTGAAGGAAAGTATTCGTGAAAACTTTGCTTAGTTAAAAACTTTCCTTATCAAATCAGGTCATTTAAAACATTTTCTTGTTAATTCGATCAAAAGCGAAGAATGACTGATAATATCAATTGTTTCGCTTTATTAATTTAAGATTTTTTTTGGCTAACTTCGTACTATTCAATTTTGAAAACAAATGTTTAACACCAAAATCGTTTTAAAATTTAAAGTCAAATTCGAACAAATGATTACCAGCCAATGTATACACTTGGAATGTTTAAGGAAGGCTGTGGTGGCCGTGATGATTCTCAGAGAAACGGGCGTGGTTTACAGGGGGCGAGTTAGACTCCGAGCATTGTCTACAATAAGCCTTATCTCGAATCTAAACAAAATATTTAATTACGGGGATTTACGCAAACTAAATCAGTTTCGTGAAGAACGTGAAAGTTCTCCATGTTGTTCAGTGTGTAAATTTATCGGGGTTTCTTAAATCCGTTTCTGGTGAGTCTATTTTCCGAGTGAGTGTTTTCTACTAATTAAAACGCTATCAAAAGTAGAAATATGTATGAAATTGGCAGGTAAACGAATCATCTGCATTAACTTAACCTGGTTGTAATTCTTCCAACGAAAAGTATAAAGATGAAATTTTACAGCAATGGTGGAGTAGTTTAATGCCCATTTAATTAAGTTAAAATACTTAACAGTGCTTTTATTATTGATATTTATGATTGTAGGTGGCCGTAGAAGCAATTAGTAACATCCGAACGGTGGCGTCTTTGCATTTGGAAAATACATTCTTCGAGCAATACGCCGTAAATCTAGCCGAACCTCACAAGTAATAACTTCTACCGAGTTAAATTTTTATTTGCTTATGAGCGTCACTCTTTCCAGACTAGCGAGAAAGAAGGCCTATTTGAGAGGCCTGACTTTCGGCCTTTCGCAGTGCATTCCTTGTTTGACGTACGGAGCCTCCATGTATTATGGAAGTACGCTAATCGCCAAAGGAGAACTCACCTACGGCGACCTTTTCAAGTAACTGTCTTGGTTAAATTAGTTAAAACGGAAGTTCATAGAGATACGTATACTCAACCACCATTTCGACATAGACGAACTCGTGAGTAGTATAAAAGTGAGAGTTAAGGACCAAGGGGTGGGAAATCCATAGGCCTTGTAGAGGGTGCCGAAATCACCCTCGAAACAGCGACTCTGGCCGCATTCGATTATCCCTTCACGTTTTCATGGGTCTCTCGCGTATTTCCGATGCCGAAAAATGTAGCCAGATCGAGCCGTCGCTGTTTCGAGGGTGATTCCGGCCCCCAGTACAAACCCTATGTAACAATTGCATCCCCTGGTCCTTAACTCTCACTTTAAAACTACTCTCGTGTTGACGCGCTGCATCGTATCAATTGTAGCGTTCAAAGTTCCATCTTTTGAAATTACTGTCAAGTTTAAATTTAATTAACCCTTTACCAAGAGGCAATTTATCGTGCAAAGGTGAAACTAAGTGAGCGGGGAAACAAGAATGTCATCCATTGAAAAACATAAAGATAAACGAGTCACATAAATTTTATAAGTTACCTTTAAATTTTTTCCCATAACCCAACGAGAGATAAACATAAATAGTCCGGGGAACCTGTAGTCTGGCTGCCTTCTGGTTCGTGGACCCCTCATTTACGCATTTTTAATTTTCATCGATGATGGTCCTATCATGTTGAATTCCCGCTTAAGGTTAGGCGTTCATTTATCGAGGGAAGTCATCAACCTTTATATATTTTTGAACAGAGTCGTAGAAGGAATAATCACGGGGTCCATGATCATCGGCCAAGCCGTCGCTTTCGCCCCGGATGCTCAAAAGGCCAAGGTTTCAGCGGTCAGAATCTTCCGGCTTCTGGAGAAAGTGTCCCAGATTGACCCCTTCTCCGACAAGGGCAGCAAACTGGCCCAGACCAACGGGGACATTGATTTCCACGACACCAGGTTCACGTACCCGACGAGACCGACCGTCAAAGTGTTGCGGGGTTTGAATCTGTCCGGTAGGCAAGGAGAGACCATCGCCCTTGTGGGACAAAGCGGATGCGGAAAGAGTACTTGCATCCAGCTCCTGCAAAGGTTCTACGATCCGGAAAGCGGAAATGTCGTAAGTTTTCTATGCGCCCTCACTTAGCAGAGATTAAGTCCATTGGGTTTGATTATTCCGTTGCTTTAAAGAAATCTCGGCTTTTGGGGGGTGGAGTCGGAATAACTGGAAGTCATCAACTCATCTGGCTAACGTCTACCATCTATTGGTGGCAATGAGTTCTTAAATACGGATGCAACATAATAAAAGCGGCAGTAAACCGATATAGAATATAATAATAATACACATATGTTTTTTTCCTTTTCAAAGCTACTGTTATTTTGGTTAAGACAATATTTCCAAAGATCTAATCAGCATTAAGGACACCCAATTTCAGTAGTCATTCATTATAACTTGAAGAAATTCCTTTGTTTTTGAAAACTTTCCCTGATTTTATTATTAAATTATAAAATTATCTTACCTAAATACACAAATCGGCTTACTATGAGGTGGTGGTCGTATAGGGGTAGGACCAATTTTATCGATTTTTATGACGCTCTAAATGCCCTTCTCCGATTGCCCCGGGAATAGTCATCATTGGCGCTCTCTAATAACAGCTGTGATCATTGACTCTTCTAGTACCAATTGCAAACCCGTTCTTTCCTTAAACGTGTTTTAATATCCTTCATGCAATAGTGACAATGCCGTGGGGTGGGTCGTAAAGTCCTGCCCCTGCCGTAAAGGCAATAGTGAAATCTATATTCATGGGTGTGTATGTGTAAAATCATGATCTTACGAGTGTAAACTGTGAAATCAAAATCTTTTTAACAGCGCCGGCCCTAGGGCGGTGTAAACGAAGTGACCGCACCGGGCACCGAACAATAGATCGGGACCAATAAGTTGTGACCTCATGACCGAAACGGTTGACCTAGCGCGGTCACGAATAAGCGATTGCATAATAGGGAGATCTCGAACCACCTGAAAAACTTGCTAGGGCCCCTACTGCTTTTTAATTAATTTGTTTCTGCTTTATCGTAGATATTAGTGAAATCGAAAGATTAAAATACTTTTCGTTTTACTACAGCAACTGGATAAAGAAACCATTCAGGGTCTGGAGTTGCGTTGGTTGCGTTCTCAAATGGGGATCGTCTCGCAGGAACCGGTGCTTTTCGGTTATTCGATCAAGGACAATATCGCGTACGGCGACAACACTCGCGAAGTCAGCATGGATGAAATCATAGAAGCCGCCAGAAAAGCCAACATTCACAATTTCGTTCAATCTTTGCCTGCCGTAAGTTCATTTTGAGTTTATAATGAGGCAGAAAGTGAAATAATAAGTGTTTCCGCAGGTCAGGAAAAATACGGGGAATTCTAAAAATTGTTAGGAAATCAGAATTTTAAATATTGTTAGGAAGTCAGAATTTTAAATATTGTTAGGAAGTCAGAATTTTAAAAATTGTTAGGCAGTCAGAATTTTAAAAATTGTTAGGCAGTCAGAATTTTAAAAATTGTTAGGCAGTCAGAATTTTAAAAATTGTTAGGCAGTCAGAATTTTAAAAATTGTTAGGCAGTCAGAATTTTAAAAATTGTTAGGCAGTCAGAATTTTAAAAATTGTTAGGCAGTCAGGGAATTTTAAAAATTGTTAGGCAGTCAGTGAATTTTAAAAATTGTTAGGCATATCTTGAAAATTTTACGAAAGTGAAAATATTTATTGTTATACCCGGGTTATACAAGTTTAGAAGGTTGGATTACTTGAGCTTTCGGATGGTACACTTAAGTCAGACTTGTTTCCCCAAATTCATCTCATGTTTTGTTATTGCACCAAAGCGCCATCTAGGTGACATATTGATTAAAGATACCAAAAACTTTAAATAAATGTTTACCCTAAAATTTATTTACCAACAGTTAAGAAGTAAATAAATGTTATTAATATTTTTTCATAATTGATCGGCCGACAAAAGCATTTTTTAACGGAGTTCTATTTATGCGCAATAGAGAGCGATGTTACCCAGTGGGCGTAAAATTCCCCACCTTCTCCCATTTGGGGGAAAACAGTCTGACTTATTGTGGTGCAGGCATTTCGATTACGTTAGCTTGCAAATATTGGGGCAACCCTGATGTAGTATATTGGACATGGTCGTTTCAGCAATACGATACTAACGTCGGCGACCGAGGCACGCAACTGAGCGGAGGACAAAAGCAAAGGATAGCCATCGCGAGGGCCCTGGTCCGCAATCCCAAAATATTGCTGCTGGATGAAGCCACATCCGCTCTCGATTCAGAAAGTGAACAGGTAAGATGTTCCCTACACTTCGTATTGGCAGACGTTCTTATCAATCTTCTTTCGTGGAGTGAGCTACGCGACAGTTCCCTTCGCTTCTCCGACTCTGGAAAGGAAACGGCCATTCTATAAATTCCTGAATGTAACTTTCAAGTATGAGAGCTGGTTCAGATTTCACTTGAACCGTAAAGAGATACGTTATCTCACTTACCTGGTGAACCCTCAAGCCGTTTTAGCTCGGTTAAAGGACCACCGTCTCCCTTTTTAGAATGGCAGAAACGGCGTTGAAAATTATTCAAATGTTTTTTAATATAATTTTGCATTTTAATTATAATAATAATTATCTGCTGTGCTAATACCTAGGGTTAAAACGTCAGCTGCGCTGTCTTCTGCATCTTTGACAAACTAATTTCCTCGGAGTCTCGCCCAGCATCACGCGTATTAATCTATATAGTTTATTATGATTCTTTGTGCGGATGGGTTAGATCAAGCGAGCCTTTTTATAAAGTAAATGGCACCCAATTTTTAGCGGGGAAGATTGGCAGAAATCGAAAAAACTATTTACGTATTTGTTAGTTAAATGTATTGTTATATTTTCCGAGGGGCTAACCACTCTCTGAAAATCTGTACACCTATTACATAAATATGAAAATGAGTACAGCGTTTGGTAGTGTTAGTGCAGTCAAAGCTACAGGCTTGTACACCGATTATCGGGAGTGATCAGCCCTCGATATTTTCACATTGAATACCTTAAAGGTCAACCTAATGTCTGGGGTTCTAGAGAAAAACCAACCAAAAAGGGCTGAGCAGTTTTTAAACCCTAAAGAATAGTCAGTAACAGTAGCAAGTCGTGCTCAAATAGCGTTATACAGTCCGGATTCACAAGGAATTAACAGAAGGTTTTATTGAAAAGTCGGGCGATGAATGTTGTACTAAATAGAAGTCGTCAAGAGATCATCAGCGTATTCTGTAAATGTTTCATTGTGCAAGAGCATAAGTGAAACCCGTTGAAGTTATTCCATCAAAAGTAAAAAAGTCAGTAACCGCTTACCCTCGCGATTCAATGACTATTTTTAAAAACGTAATAATAATAATTTGTATTTAAGTTCATGTTGATGTTTTTCTCACTAAGGTGTTTATTGCCGATTTTGTTCAAAGTCGGGCGTAATGTAGACCTATATGAGATATGAAATTTCCCAAAAGGAAACGTTGCACTACCCATTCGTTTTTCTATAGCAACCGAAAATGTTTTTGATCACTTAAAACAATAAAATCTCCATTTAAAAAAGCATGGGATTTTCTCGGTTTCACAGGGTCCTAGCTACGAAAATTTTAAAAATTTTGAAAATCACGAAATGTGTAATTTGGACCACATTTAGGTAAATTTCATCAAGTTTGGGTAAATTGAAACATTTTTAGGGTAAATTTGTAACACATTTTTTTGTAAAATAAGGGAAAAATCTTATTTTGGTTGTAAGTGGTCAAAAACATTTTCGGTTGACATGGCAAATCTAATGGGTAGTGCAACGTCTCCTTTTGGGAAATTTCATATCTCATATAGGTCTACATTACGGCCGACTTTGAACTAAATCGGCCATAAACACCTCGGGTACTCTCCTTGTAAGAAGCGCTTAGCGTTTTCGGCAGGTTCAAGTACCGCTCTTGAAAACCTGAACGGGAAACTCGTAGGAATGTAGATTGCGTAGAATAAACCTACGTCTACAATCTTCCCCTACAGTTTTTCGAGAGGTGCTTTTCACCTGTCTATTATTTCGTCTAACTGACACAATTATGATCGTAGACTTATGATAATAAAATAAAATAAAATCAAACTTAAATCTGCTGTTATAACCGATAATTGAGACGTATTGAGAATCTTGAAACATTTCATTTTCTCGCCAGGTGGTTCAAGAAGCTCTGGACAACGCCAGCGAAGGCAGAACGTGCATTGTCATCGCGCACAGACTTTCGACCATTCAGAACGCGGACCAGATTTTAGTGATCCACAAAGGAATGGTCGTAGAGCAAGGCAAGCACCGAGATCTCATGGCCAAAGAAGGGTTCTACTACAAACTGCAGTCCGTCCAAGGGGCGAAGCCTGACAATTCTGCCAATAACCAATCAACGTAAGGAACAAATCCGGTTCAAGACGAGGCTTGAATATTCGTTGTTGTTAGTATAAATTAAAAAATGTACCTATATATTTTCGTAAAGCGCCGTAGTGTGATTTTTACTATAACGCGTATTCCATCCGCAAGTTAGCTGTACCATTAATCTATTGCCTTAAAATGTTTATCAGTATTTTTATCTATATTTTCAAAGTTTAAAAATGGATGTTGTTGTTTAATAAAGATTTTAAATAAAGCGGTTACATTGTGCATTCCAAAGCCTTAGAATCTAGTGGAAACTATCGGTTACACTAATGGTAATTTTTAAGTTATAGCATGAATTTATTGATATGCACCCATGAATATAGAGCGTACATAGATTGCATCACTACGATGTTGCTGACGTTGAGGTAGGACTAAATTTATAAATTTTGATGATGCTCTAAATGCCGATCTCCGATTGGCCAGATAATAGCCAATGAGGAATCGGTCTAGTTATGGCAACATCGGCGCTCGCTAGACCGAATAGTCTTTGGCTATACTAGGGAAAATAGTGACTATGCCGAGCGTAAAGTCTGGCCCCTTAAACAAGCTGATGCGGTGAAGGTTACAGCCCAATCTATATTCATGGGTGTATATGAATAAATTCGTGGCTATAGCGTCCAAGACATCAAATATGCTAATATGTTATTGAGAACTATTGCTGGGATAAATTGGCAGTTGTGCGGGATAAATTAGACTATTCAAACTGGACACTTCTGAAAACTGATTAATTAAAGCGAAACTTTTCTTATTTCGATGCTAAATGGCGTTCAGGAACTTGTAATTATTTCGAAATATTATTAGCATTTCCAAATTTCAAATGAAAGCGCTACAATTATTAAAAAAAAATCAACTAGAAATTACTCGTGGGAGCTGCTAGGGGAATACGTTCTGCTTAGTTTTCTGAAAAAAGTGTTTCTCTGATTTATAAATAATTTCCAATTTTCTATCCTTTTAAATGAAAATTATCAAGTATCAAAATGTTTACGAAGTTAATTTCTAATATTCAAAAGCTAAGCCTTCGTTGTAGTTACACTAAAATTCCATTAGAACCTTTGAACGACATTTGTAGCACGCTGAATCGTTACTATTCCGAGTGTAGCCAATAGTTTCCAATCAATCGTTATCTATTGAAACGATCAATCGTTTTATACATTGCTAGGCCAGCATCAGCCTGAGTTAGAATTCATCGCAATATACTGATGCAAAACTCCATTATAAAACAGGGTAAATCGACAAAGTTTTTCAAATAAAGCAAACTGAAATAAATGTAAATCCGTTATGGCCATTATAATAATGTTTTGTGAATAGTGGGTAGTAATTGTGGTGGCAGTGCCTTCGTTTTAAATCACAAGTTCACAAATCTGCACTCCGGTATATTATGATCGGAGATTTCCTTCAGTTTACGCAGCGAGTTCTTTAGACAAATTTTCTTTGAGCCAATCATCATGCACTAAGCTTGGATGATTAGGGGATCCCACAGACTTTTCACCCTATAATGAACAGAGCTACTAGCATCAGAAACCTGAGGCGCCTTCTGTTGAAATGAGTGTGTTCAAAAACGCTTCAGCCGCAGCAGCCACTACTTATGGTGCAATGTGGAAAGTAATTGAGAGTTGGGTAATGAAACTATACCCATCTCGTTAATTTTATATTTGTATTTGTACGCCATGTGGTCGATTTGATTGTAATGGCTCGTGACTTAAAATGGGTACACTGACAACCATCAAAATCGATCTGCTCTAAGCTACCAGCGGCTATAACACTGCCAACTTCTTCTATAGTCGACTATAGCAAAAGTAACCCACGAAATTTCTCCGAAACAACGCCTAGTGTATGAGATTCGCTCGAAGTCGATAGTCTTAGTCACGTGACGTCACATCTCTAGAGTCAGACTTAAAAAACGAGAGATTTGAAACTAAGTACGGAAGGGAAGAAGTTACCTGAAATTTGGACCTAATTTTTCAAATTTTTATCTGGTTCTTTAAATATTAGGGTACCGGGAGAAACTAGATACACTAGTTTTTGTGGATATAAATATAGTTCCAAATGCAAATATTATTTTTTTTTACCTCTTTCGAATGGTCATAAATTACTAATTATTTGTTAATAATTTTAAGTTTGTTAAACTATTTGGATCTAATTCACTTTACATTAATAAAAATAATGAATTTAGTCACTGTAACGTGGAAAGAGACCGCGAAAACTGTGCCATTTCTGAATTTAACTATGTTTAATTTCTAATGTTGAATTCAAATGACTTAAATTAGCTCATGATGAATAGCGAGCAACGAAATAACCATAACAAAATCATCAGGTTTACACTTTTCACCCTTGGCGCTGTAAGGTAACTGGGAATAACCTCTCTTTTGTGGTGCTCTATTTGTAATCCCTCTTACCTGAAATGTGAGATCACTACCATCCACCAGAAGTAATAACGTTATAATAAGATTAAATATATTGTCTGCCACTAATGTGAATTAAAAAATAAATCCTTTTAAAAATGTGTGGTTTGAATACAAATATTTTCGTATTTTAACTTTAAAGCGACAACTTTTAGAGCAGTCATTCATAATATCATGTACAATACAAAGAGAATGGTAACCGTGCAATTCAATAATATTTAACCAAAAACCTCATAATTAACTAAAATGGTTAATATAATTTCTTCTTGACCTTTAGTGCAAAGTCCGGACATTATGATCTATATTTATTTTGCATAATTCGCTACCTTAGTTCCAAAACAAAGTATCTCAAAAAATAAATTTAACAAAAAATATTTAAATATTGCAAGTAGTTTTCTTTTTTAAAATGTAAAAAAATTAATAACTTTAAAGCTAAAAATGGAAGGTTGAAATTGTTTTCCTGAAAAGTTAAGACGAGCTACCCTGTTTTTAAACTAAGACAGCTTAATGGAGACAGCTTTGCTAGTCTCAGGTTACATTGATTCAGTATCCGTGAGCATAGTTTAAAAGCTAAAGTAGATATTTTGGTATATGTTCATTAAATAAGAGTAGATACTAATATAAAAAGTAAAAGTTAATGAACTTTAATTTAAAAAGTGTAATGTCTCGTTATTCTGTTCAATGAATCTTAACTAATCGTATTCATTAAAATGTTACAGAAAATCACCGTATGTGCTCGTTATTAAATTGTATCGTTTGTATTTAAAAAAATCATTATTGGTAGAAGTTATAATTTTTTACGGCTTTCCAGATTAATTTTGTTTCTAGGTGCTAATCTCTCAGACTCGCAAGCGTGTATCTTGGACCAGTGTTGGGCACCGCTCATCTCATTGTGAGCGGATTGGTTATTATGAGCGAAAATGAGCGGTAAAAAATCTTTTTAAAAGAGCGCAAAACAAAAATGAGAGGAGCGCCAATTTTACCGCTCAAAAAAAGAGGGGAAAAACAAGAGCGAAAATTTTACCGCTCAAAAAGACGTGAGCGTGAGCGGCTCTTTGACGAAAATGCCCAACACTGTCTTGGACTAATGAATACAGGGACGTTTTGACTAAAACGTGAAACACGCTTCTTTCGACCCCTCGATCGACTGAAAAATGCGTAATACACATTATCTCTTTATTTATATTTAGGTAGAGTAGGACGCACTAAGATAATAAATAATAGCTAGACGATACTCTAGATACAATACATAGAAGTCCCCAATTTGTGATATCGGTCGTTATCCCAATACACTACACATAGTAAATATATGGCACGTGGATCATGCCAGATTAGTCTGTTTAGGTATCAACTAAAAAACTATACAAGACCAATAACTCGAAATGTATTTAAGCTAGGAATTTCAAACTTTCGGAACACAGAACGTGGAGGGGGTCACTACACTATAGAAATTTCCATGACCTTGAACCATGTCTTCAAGGTCATTTAAAATTTATCTCTAGAACCATTAGATATACAAAATTGGTTTCAATTAGAAAAGTGGTCCAATTCGCATTTTAGGTGTAAAGAACTTTGATCCTTCGTTTAAGTCCTTATTTGACTAATAACAAGTCAAAAGAATTTAGACAAAAGGGCTATTAACTCGAAAAGTGCTCATGCTATAGTATCAAATTTACTAGACAAACTCATCTGGTATGGCGTTTTTAGAATTTGAAAACTCATGGTTCAAGATCAATCAAAGTTTATCTTGATAACCGATGGGGCAAACGAGGCGCCAAGTCTCAGGGGGCGCCTCGGTGGTTAAGAAAAATAAAGGAAAAAAATATATTAGGGGCAAGCAAGGGGGCGCCATAAACGGATCTCGCTCTATCGTAAAACTTGCCTCGGGCCGGCACTGGCTAGAAATTATGTTTAGTATCAATTAATTATTGTCGTAGTGGCAGGACTAACAAGGAGACATCCCGAAGTGTAACCCACCGATTTTGTTCAAACTCGGGGGATTGGTAGCCCTTCATGTATCATGAAAAATCCTAAAGGGAATTTATTCAATGGGCAACCGTTTTGCCATGGCAACGAAAAATGTTTTTGACAACACAAAATATTAAATTTTCCAATTGAAAAAAACATGGGATTTTGACCTCAAATTGATCAAAAGTTTTTTTGTCAATTTTTATCTATTTTTTCTATTTTTGGCATTTTCGAATTTTTGAAATTTGTTAAAATGTTTCACATGGGGGCCCTAGGAATCGGTCTGAATCCCATGTTATTTTCAATGGGAAAATTTAAATTTTTTGTTGTCAAAAATATTTTTCGTTGCCATGGCAAAACGGTTGCCCATTGAATAAATTCCCTTTAGGATTTTTCATGATACATGAAGGTCTACCAATCCCCCGAGTTTGAACAAAATCGGTGGGTTACACTTCGGGATATCTCCTTGTAAGTTTATCGTGCTCACGTGTTTGGTGATTTCTCCGCTAACTCCCAGGCAGAATTGGCAGTTTATACCATTGAGTTGGGAATATTAATCTAGAGATCCAATCAAATCTGCTCCCCGCGAAACAAGTTTTTGAAAAATACGAATGTGCCGTCTGCTCTAAAATGACGAGCAAACGTTATCATATGACCCGTGGCGCCATCCATTATTTTGAAGAAAAAAAATATTTTTACTTGAAAACGCGTCTTATTTGAACGAATCATTGAGAGATAGACGGCGCCACGGATAGAATGATAACGTTTTCTCGTCATTTGGGACGCCGATGGGAGCAGACGACAGTATTCTTATTTTTAAAAACTTGTTTCGCGAAATACTGAAATCCGACGTTTCGATTGGACCTGTAGATTAATATTCCCAACTCAATGGTTTATACCCTGCTAAGACGGCATGTTACCCTTGGCTAGTGCATATCGCCGATTTAATCTCTTGGCGAAAAATGCCCGGTGGCGGGGCGCCCGACGATATTTCGAAAATCCTCGGCGGCGGCGGTGGCGTGAAGAGGTCTCCCCCTTTTGAAAATTAAAAAATATATATTTGTTTTTGAAAGAAAAAGTTACGTAGGCGGTGGTTTGGCGCCATAGAAAATATCGGCGGCGACGGCGGCGTTGGTTCGGTGGCTCTAGGCTCTACTCTTGGTCACACGCGCACCAAAATCGTTTCAATAATGCGTTATTGAAAACCCTTTAAAGCAACTGTCGGCTCTATCGTTGCCACCTTTATTATGAAAAGACCCCTGTTATAAGAGATGGCCATGAATCTATCCGAATCTTCGAAAAAAATTAATTTCGTGGAGAGCGTGGAGCCATCTATTAATGGGAACGGAAGCTAAAATTCAAAATAGCGAAACAATAACGTCGTCAGAGAGCCATTATAGAGTATTATATTTAGACCACTTTTACTCTACTTAGTGAACTTTAACCTAAATTATATATCCCATATAAAATATATTGTAAACAATTACTATAATTAAAGTTATTGATAAATTTACAAACGAGCCAATCAACGCGAAGCATACTTTTATGTCCCGCCTTTTGAGTCAAAATGTTGCTTCAGCATCTTGTTTTAATTTCGACGCTAGCGACATCTGTTGAAAAAAGAGCTACTTCACCTAGAGCCGACACTTGCTTTAAATATTAGTTTACTTAAAATAGTTACGATTCTTTAAATGGTTTGTTTTGGATTTTTTCCTAAGCAGGTTGTACGAAGAACCTATACGAGTTATCCTTGCCTAACAAGATGCTTCACGCATGTTCGTTTTAGCATAAGTGTATAATAATGTCACATAAGTGTGACACTTCCTATTCTTCACATGCAAAGTTTTACTGGGAGCTATTCGCAAGACAGACTGCAATTGCTAACGCGTCACACGTAGCCTTTGACAGCGCCTCGCTAGGGGGTGATTTTCTTCTTGTGATGACGTCACTCTGTTACTACCTCTCAGTAAAATATTCCCCAAAGTGACAAACTTATGGAACAATATTAAAGACTCGTGGTTTTAGTTAAAACGACAAAAGGAAGTACAGCTAAGCCATTGGCAATGCTTGTTGAATACAAAAAATGTTTACGGAGCTTGATCAATTTTATGGAATTTATTTATAATAATTTTATAAAAAAAACTTTAGTTTATTTGTCTACTTGAATCCAACTAATTAATAATGTTATATTAATCAAGTTCGGCATGAAAGATCACATTTGATAGCCTAAATATCGAGCAATTTGTAAGCAAAATCCTCAAAAGTCGTAGAATAACACACGCCGCCAACTAATTGACTCAAGATAATGATCATTTCAATGCAGGCTCAATTTATTGGGCCTGGTAAATAAGGTTGAATTTCATTAGATATACGGACGCCAAAGATATTTTAGTTAAGCTTAGGCCTAAAGGGATATTTTTAGCAACTAAATAGATTATAAATAGATTTTCTACGGAAAATTCAGGTTCTTTAATCGTTTTGACTTTAAAAATAGCAAATAACAAAATTAATTCGGAGTTAATCTGCAACACTGGGTTCGATAAAAATTAAAATTATATTTTAAAATTTCATAAATTTAAAAAGCAGATAATTTGAAGAATGTGTCTTGATAATATTTTTTGATATTACACATTTAACTTTACTCTATTTATTCAAGAATTTGTAAAACATATTCGTAGTTGCCATCACGGTTGGACATAAGGCACTAGTCACATTTAAAATAATTGCTCTGACTATTAAAATTAATCGAAATCTGGAGGCTCACTAGTCACTTTGACTAGTGAAAAATGTACCTAAATATTCATAAATAATGGTGAATATGGCGTACCATAAATTCATCATTCATCAATCCCATTTTATTTAATAAAAAATTGTGATCGGCCAAAGTCATCTGACGGGTAAAGTCAAGTATTGGCTGTCCTTCTGGTTTTTATACCCCCATTTTTACCCCCACTAGTGTAACAAAATAAATACACATTTCCAAATATATTAGGAAAAATAAAACTTCCCAAAAATATTGAAAACCAAACATTCCAAATATACTCTAAATGGCTCTTGGAAAATTTCGAACATTTTGTATTCATTTCTTTTATGTTAAAAATTGACAAAGGCTGGTGATACCCCGAGCTGGTTTATCCTGTAGATATGCTACGCGTTCCTCGAATTTCACAGTGTTGCGAAATTTGGAAACCACACATCGCTTTCACTGGAATGTGTGACGTCGGAGGTTTTTTTCCGACCACGCTGACCAGGCCCAATATCCGACCCCAATTTGGAGGGGGCGAAAAACGAAGAAGACCGTTTTTCGGTTGTTAAACACTTGTTCGAGGGCCCTCTCTACAAAAAGCAGTTTTTCTGACCGGCTGAAGGCTCCTGCCTCCTTGTCCAATGCTTCAGACAACTCTCCGGCACCGTACTTTAAAATAATAAAGTACGCGCTAAATAAATAAACTATGCGGAAAATTAAGTACGCGCTCGGCCACTGTTTTCACCGATCGCGGCTATTGTGACCTGATCCACCATTATCAACGAACTGGATGCTGACGCTACGAGCTGATGAACTCCAAGCCGCCGTATGCTGTTTTGTTTATGAAGACGACCAACGATAAAACCGTCGATGGTATCGTAAGTGAAAAACGTATTTTAAAAAGGGGTAAACCAGCCTTCGCGAAATTGAACTATTAGTTTATATTAATTGAGCCCATTGATTGTTGTTTACGCGAAATATTTGTTTTATGTTATTTAGTATTAATTTCATTTGTCTTAACTAATTGATAATTTCCCAATGTATATAATTTTATCCATTCATTAAATATTTTCCTACCGAGACCAACCCGTATTTAATTTTGATTATTTTTAATGATGACACTAAGCAATTAACTTTAAGTTTATCTTCCCCTAGACAACTGATTTATTATCTTTACAATTATTATTCCCTAGTTTTATAAACATGCTAAAGAAAGTGTCTCATTTTGGGGGTTTCCCGTCCGGGATTAGGTCTCTCGCAGGATTATTTTTATGAAGGCTTTATTTTTGTCCCTAAAATTTTAATTTTAATTTCTCAACCTGTTCATTGTGGCCGGAAGTACGTAACCGTAGAAGCCAACTAAATAATGCGCTAAATTTTTTTTTTCTTCCTCGCTTTTTGATTAATTGTCGCTTTAATAAATTTAATTTACACGAACCTTAGGGAAGACCGTGGCGATTTGTTTAATCGATTAGCTTGATTTATTAATTCGTATCCATAGTGATATATGTATTTTTCAAAATTTTAGCTTTTTGGCGCCAAAATTTGCGTTAGTAGGCTGACATTTCTTTTTCTTACTTTTTTTAAATTTTTGTGGGTAAAAATTTTTTTTTTGATCAGAGGTTTAGCGACTCTTTATGCCTTTTAAAGCTAAGCATGCTAAGTGCCTACCCCATTATAGGAAAGATTTAAGTTGCGAGCTTTGCTTCAAGGATTTTAAGGTTTTTGAGCGAAACGAGCGATTTGAACGACGACAAAGTAGTCGCCTTCGTACCCCGCCCTCCGTAAATAAGAATTCTTTAACGACGTCTAAGATGGCGAGTACGGGTGCAACTGGAAATACTGGTCTCCCCGTTTCTATTGGCGGTATTTCGTCCCCCTCTACGCCCCCCGTATTAACGTCGGGTGCTTTAAGTCCGTTTCAACAGCAGAATAACGCCCCTCCCCCGCAGCAGCCAGTAACTGACCCTATGCTAGCAATGCAGCAGCAAATGAAACTATTAATGGACCAAGTAGCTTTCCTAACGAATCAGTTAGCAGCTCAGCAAGCTCCCACCGTGCAATTAGTTCAGCCTGTACCCGTTACGGTTTTTCCGGGTGCAAGTTCGGCTCAATCAGGTACTGCCCAGTTCGTACCAAGTACCCATGTCCCAACCTTTTCGACCCCTGCTAATTTAGCTTCTAGTTCGAGTATTGTCTTAGGCGGAAATGTTAGCGCACCTTTAACGGTTGTAACCCAAGGTAATCAGTTAGTTTCTAGCGTTGTTCCTATCATCGCAAATCCCACTTTAGGCGTTTCCCCTGGCAGTCTCCAGGTCGGAAGTAGTGCAGGTAATGGACAGGCTGCTTCGATAGGTTTGCCAAAGTCGTGGGTTCCCTCGATTAGTATGCCCAATTTCTCTGGTTCGACAACGGGTATGAGTCCGAAAGATTTTCTGACTAAAGCGCGTCAGATATTAGCTAGTCGAGATTGCCCCGAGGATATTTTTGTAAAGCGTTGGGTGCCCAATATGCTGACAGGTGCCGCGCTAGATTGGTTTGAAAAGCAGAACCCATTTTCTAGTTTTGCGGATTTTTCAAGTGCCCTTAAGGCCGAATATCAACATGATACGGATGACGACTTCCTACTCGAACAAATAGATAGTCGTTTCCAAAAACCTAGCGAACAGTCTAGCAATTTTATTGAGGCCATACTTACGCTTATGCGCAAACTTAGCGAGCCCTTAACCGCGCGAGAACAAATTAGGCACATACGGCGTAACCTACTGCCGGATATTAGGAAGTCACTAGCGACCCGTACCTATTCCAGCGTGAGAGAATTATTAGCAGACGCAGTCAAGGTTGAGCACGCGTCGCAAGACCCGCGTCGCAATGCTGCTCAACAAAACATAAATAGCGCAAGTCCGTCCTTCCACTCTAGACCTAGAAAGCCGGACGCCATCTGTATGTCCTGTGGTGACCGTGGTCATTACCAAAATCATTGCCCTAAGCGCGCGAACCCCCAGCCGCCCGTGGCGCCCTCTAGCCAACTAAACACCAATGCTAAGCCATTTGTTCCTACATGTCATTTGTGTGGCGAGAAAGGTCACATCAAGCCCCGTTGCCCTAAGCGAAGTAATCAGCAGGGAAACGCGAGAACCGTGGGGGAAAGGACAGGCGCTCCCAGCGGGAAGACCCAATAAGTCCCGTTATTGTAAATAATGTAAATAGTGAGGTTTCACCTCGCCCAAAACTGGCTTGGATTTGGATTTCAATTGATGGCACGAGTTGTTTGGCACTGGTTGACCCTGGATCAACATTTACGTTGGTCAATGATAATTTTAGAGATAAATTAACACCCGTGAACAATGCCCGTCACCGCCATAAGCTTGGCATTAAGCTAGCCAATAAAACGCGAGTTACCTCTTCGGGCACCGCCAATGCAACTTTTGTTCTGCCAGGGAAATCCGATTCTAACCTAGTTTATTTTGTCCCACATTTAGTGTGTGATTGTATTTTGGGGATGGACTTTTTGCAGAAACATGGCATGATCGCTAATTATAGAGACATGCGTTATTGCTGGGCTGATAAGCCCGCCGAATTTTTTCATTTTCACTCCGATAGTAAAAGTGATGACCATATAGGAAGCGATCCGCTAATTTGTCACATGGAACCCGTCGAAATTGACGAAAATGATTTAAAATCCGCTCTGTCTCTTGCGAAGGTTGATACTAACCAACGCTCCCAATTAGAAACTTTGGTGTATAAATATAAAAATTTGTTCGCTTCCAAAGCTGGTCTCACCGATACTACGTGTCATTATATAGATACAGGGGACGCGATCCCGATAGGTTGCGCTCCCTACCGTTATTCCCCTTTCAAGAAAGAAAAGATAGATGAAATAGTTCACGACATGTTGGCTCAAGAGTTGGTAGAACCCAGTAATGGCCCGTGGAGCTTTCCTTGCATAATCGTCCCTAAAAAGGACGGCGGTTATAGATTATGTATAGACTACCGTAAATTAAACGCAGTTACCATTAAGGACGCGTATCCCCTCCCGCGGATAGATGACATACTTGACTCCATGCGCGAAGCTAAATTTATAACAACTCTTGATCTTAAAGCGGGGTATTGGCAAATACCCCTTGACCACTCCAGTCGCGACAAAGCCGCTTTCATTACGCATAATGGTCTCTATAGACCAAAGGTGCTAATGTTCGGGCTTTGCAACGCCCCAGGAACCTTTCAACGCATGATTGACAGGCTGTTTTCTCATATGGGCCCCGAAGGCGTGTATGCCTACCTAGATGATCTAGTAATAATATCCACATCTTTTGAAGAACATATGGTAACCCTAGGCAAGGTCTTTAAAACGCTTTCTGACGCGGGCTTAACAATTAAAGCGAGCAAATCAAAATTTTGCCAAACCGAAACCCCACTCTTAGGTCATATAGTTAGCACGGAGGGAATCAAGGTTGCGCCCGAGAAAACTAAAGCGATTAGCGAATTGGCAGTACCGCGCGACGTTAAGGCAGTAAGGTCTTTTCTCGGAATGGCAAGTTACTACCGCCGCTTTATTAAGGGTTTTGCAGCCTTGTCCTCGCCTTTAACCGCCCTTCTCCATAAAGATGTTCCATTTGTTTGGACCACATCGCACACCGCGGCCTTTAATATCCTTAAGGCGGCTTTGATTTCCACCCCTGTTCTAATCGCCCCGGATTTTTCAAAACCATTCATTGTCCAGACAGACGCGAGCAGTACCGGTCTTGGAGCCGTACTTCTGCAGAAACGCGATAACAAATTGAAGGTTATTCAATATGCTAGCCGCACACTGACTGCCGCGGAGAGAAACTATTGCACAACCGAACGCGAAGCTCTTGGCGCTGTTTGGGCCATTGGTGAAAAGTTCCGCCATTATTTAGAGGGCGTACATTTTGAGTTGTACACCGACCACTCCGCGTTAGTTTGGCTTCTTAAAACCCCCGATCCCACTGGCAAATACGCGAGGTGGTATGCGAAATTGCAGGCATTTGATTATTCGGTGCACCATATACCCGGCGACCAAAACGTTTTAGCGGACGCGCTTTCTCGTTTGGACACAGTCAAGGAGGAGGTTTCGCTGGCGAGCCCCCCTCCTGACACTGATGTCACTTTAGCCGTAGCTTTAGGCGCTCCCTCTGAGCCCATTGCTTTTTCCACGGATATTTTAGTTGCCGAACAAAACAAGGACGATTACCTTGGTCTTTTCATGACATCCTTAACTGATAGTGCCCCTTTACCCTCTATCGCTCCGGCTAAGAGTGCGCTGGTACTTAAACAGTGTAAGATCATAGATGGCGTTTTACATAGGCTTCCCAACAAATTAGCTAATGTTGATTCCAATTTCAAAATTTGGGTGCCTGCTTCGTTGCGTAACACAGTCCTACAATTAAACCACGATATCAGGTCGGCCGGACATTTAGGTAACTACAAAACCCTGCGTCGTCTTCGTGAGCGCTATTTTTGGGATGGGATGACCAAAGGCGTTCGTACCTACGTCCAATCTTGCGACGCCTGTCAACGGCATAAGGTGCCCCAGCGCGCGCCCCCGGGACTTATGAAGTCCGCGTCTCCTACAGACCCTTGGACGGTGATCGGAATAGATCTTAAAGGTCCCTACACCCCCAGTAGGCGTGGCGTTACGCAACTCCTCGTCATTACTGATATGATGACGAAATGGGTAGAAATATTTCCATTGCGTCGGGCTACGACTAAGGCGATTGTCAATTTGTTAGTAGACCATGTTTTTACACGATTCGGGTTACCGCTGACCGTTGTAAGCGATAACGGGAAACAATTTGTCTCTCGTATTATGAGGGATACTTTCAAAATTTTAGGCGTAAAAAATCGCTACACGTCATTTTACTCGCCCCAATCGAACCAGACGGAGCGCGTCAACCGCACTCTTTCCACCATGATCGCCACTTTCGTGGGTGAGACTCATAAAGACTGGGACCTGGGAATTCAGCAATACGCGATGGCATTGCGAACAGCTACCCAAGAGTCTACAGGATTTACCCCTGCCTACTTAAACTTCGGGCGCGAATTGCGAACCGCGTCTGACATTGGCAACCCCGTCGAACCCGATAGTTCCCTTGATAGTAGCAAAATTAACGCTCACGCTATTGAAATTAAAAACCGAATAGATTCCGCGGTTGCTCAGGCAAAAACGAATTTAGTAGCAGCCCAATCTAGACAGGCCGCTTATTACAACCAACATCATCGAGATTTCGAAATGGAGGTCGACCAGTTGGTTCTGAAGCGCACACATTACAAGTCATCCGCCGACGCTCGTTTTACTTCCAAGCTAGCGCCTCGTTGGGATGGTCCCTATCAGATCGCTCAGAAACTTTCGCCCTTGACTTATAGGCTTAAGACTGTTAAAAAGGGTAGGGTTCTAAAAGGCACTTTCCATGTAAGCCAATTACAGGTGTATGTCGAGCGTAAAGGGGATGCAATTTTTCCACTTGTCGCGCGTGATGCCGACCATGATCAGGTGTTGTCACCTTTGCCTGTCGAGCGTATTGCCGACAATGATAGCAGTAGGCCTGTTAGCGCGTTAGGCGATAGTTATGACTTAGCCGATGGCACCAATGAACAGTCCCGTAACACTCGCAGCCTCCGACCTCGTGATCCTATTACCGGACGGGCTCTTTGCTCTTAGTTTTAGGATATATTTTTTTTACAGTTTGTTTTAAAATGATTTTGTTTTCGCGTCCGTTTGAATTTACTTCAAATTTATTTTCTTGTCGCGTTTAATTAATATGTATTGTCTCGACCTGTGAATTTCACTATTGTTTTTAATTTTGTGTGTTGGCCAATGTAAATAATTTAAGGTACCTTGTTTATAATTCGTATTATTCTTGTATATTGTTTACACGCGTTGATTTTCTTTTGCCTATTGTATACATTTTTTTTTTAATTTGGAATGTTGAGCGAGGACGCTCAAAATCGAGTTGGGGAGAATTTGTAACAAAATAAATACACATTTCCAAATATATTAGGAAAAATAAAACTTCCCAAAAATATTGAAAACCAAACATTCCAAATATACTCTAAATGGCTCTTGGAAAATTTCGAACATTTTGTATTCATTTCTTTTATGTTAAAAATTGACAAAGGCTGGTGATACCCCGAGCTGGTTTATCCTGTAGATATGCTACGCGTTCCTCGAATTTCACAGTGTTGCGAAATTTGGAAACCACACATCGCTTTCACTGGAATGTGTGACGTCGGAGGTTTTTTTCCGACCACGCTGACCAGGCCCAATATCCGACCCCAATTTGGAGGGGGCGAAAAACGAAGAAGACCGTTTTTCGGTTGTTAAACACTTGTTCGAGGGCCCTCTCTACAAAAAGCAGTTTTTCTGACCGGCTGAAGGCTCCTGCCTCCTTGTCCAATGCTTCAGACAACTCTCCGGCACCGTACTTTAAAATAATAAAGTACGCGCTAAATAAATAAACTATGCGGAAAATTAAGTACGCGCTCGGCCACTGTTTTCACCGATCGCGGCTATTGTGACCTGATCCACCATTATCAACGAACTGGATGCTGACGCTACGAGCTGATGAACTCCAAGCCGCCGTATGCTGTTTTGTTTATGAAGACGACCAACGATAAAACCGTCGATGGTATCGTAAGTGAAAAACGTATTTTAAAAAGGGGTAAACCAGCCTTCGCGAAATTGAACTATTAGTTTATATTAATTGAGCCCATTGATTGTTGTTTACGCGAAATATTTGTTTTATGTTATTTAGTATTAATTTCATTTGTCTTAACTAATTGATAATTTCCCAATGTATATAATTTTATCCATTCATTAAATATTTTCCTACCGAGACCAACCCGTATTTAATTTTGATTATTTTTAATGATGACACTAAGCAATTAACTTTAAGTTTATCTTCCCCTAGACAACTGATTTATTATCTTTACAATTATTATTCCCTAGTTTTATAAACATGCTAAAGAAAGTGTCTCACTAGTCAGAAACTACTAAAATAAACTAAGATAAGAGACTCACTACTCAGGCTGACTACTAAAAAAAATATCCTTATATCCAGCCCTAGTTGCCATACCATACCGTAATATATTTTTTGTTATTAAATCCGGATGACTCGTTAAAACCTATCAACTTGTAAAGATTTTCGGAATACTTAAACTTTATTCTTACTAGACTGATGGTTAGAATCTGTAAAACGTGACAGGGCTCAATTGAGACTATTGGCTGTTTTTCTTTCAATCAAATTGTCATCAGGTGAGTGAGCCGTGTTTAAAACTCAATTTGAGTCAACAACTATAGAAGGGTAGATCCCCCGATATTCACGGTATTTATGGGAAAGGATCGAAGATACGTAACGACAAAATTGTTTCGGGATGAAACTAAACAGAGAGACTATCCCTTGAAACAAGTTTTAATATTGAGTTACTATTATTTCTTTTATTCAAATTGACATTCAAATCGACTTAAACTGATTAATGAACCGTGGCCTTAGCCTTAGGTGCAACCCTTTTAAATGTTTGGAAATTTATTAAAGGGGCTATGCCTCGTCTCCGAACCTATAGGGAGAGCCCGAGCTCAACGGGACTATGCCTTGGGTATTAGCCTAGCTGATTATTGTATTATTTTGGGTTTATTTTAACTCTACGCCTATGAAAAAATATATAACATCAGTAACCAGTCTGGCTCCAAAGCTCGGGCGCCAAGAACGAATATTGTTGTCTAGTAACGCTCGTCAAATGAAATTCGCACACAACCCTTCGTTGGCGTGTCTAAAGGCTAGCTGCGTTCCTCTTGTGTTTGTTGCTCCTAGCTGTCACGCGCAAAAACGTAATTTTTAAAATGGTCAATTTCTTTGCAACGCGTTATCTTGTATAAACCTATTTCAAATCTCGTGAAATTACTAAATTTCACGAGGTACTAACGCGTTCATTTTAATTCCTTTGAAAAATTGGTCAAAGTCTTAATGGATGGTTTCTAACGCAATGGAGGTGAAAAAAGTCAGCTGTATGTGTTTCGCGATGTTGTCGTTTCTGGAGAGCACTTTCTGTCAGAAATTATGCTTTTCGGATTCGTCCCCGTCACTCTCATTTCCGGTCGCAGTGAAAAATAAGGTTATCGACTCGCCACCAACGTACCAGTTTCAAAAGGAAAAAAGAATAGTCGATTTCGGCGAAGCTGGTGGTAACTCCGACTATGCATATGGAGCTGACGACGACGAATTAGGTGCTGATTATATCGAAGGTGATCTAGATGTTCGCTTCGCTGAAGATGAGAACCAGCCTGATAAAAAGGGCCCAGACGACGATGACGACGAAGGACCAAGTGTAGAACGCGATTTCCAGGGCAGATTTGATGAAAAAGAAGGGTGGATATACAACGACGATGAAGTTAATAACCCAGACTACGATGATGACGAATGGGCTATGAAAAGTGAGTTGAAAGAATAGAATTTGGTTTAACCGCTTAGGACAGTTTGTGCCAGATGGAGCTCCGACACGCTTGTTTTGCTTTTTAGTCACTATTGGTCAATCAAAAACTAAACCTTCACAACGTCAACCGAAAAATAAAAATAAACCTTCACAACGTCCACCGATTTTCCATCCATCAGCGCCTACTCCCGACGGAGGTCATAAAAATTTTCTTTCTCCAGCACCTATTTTAGACAAACGTCATCGTATTATTCAGCCGTCGACACCTACAACAGGCCAAGGTCCTCCTATTTTTCATCCGTCGAAACCTTCTCCTGACGAAGGTCATCCGACTTTCCAGCCACCAGTACGATCTGTGTCTAGCACCCGACCTAAGCCTAGTGGAAGTAAACATCCCAAGCGCAGCCAAGAGGGTTCAGCTACAACCAGGAAACCTCGTCCCTTGTTCCCGCGGAAATCGCCTTCAATTTACTTTCGTACTTTAGCTCCCATTCGTTATAAGCCATTTAGGAGAGTCATCAAACTGAAGAATTCTACTGTAAATGTCGTTTATGTTTTTTTTGTGAAATAAAATAAGCGAAAGTTAATTCTAATTTAATTATCATTAGCAAAAATGCGACAAAATCCTAACCGTAACAATGGTCAAAAAGTGTATTTGGGGATACAAAATGAACTTCACGGATAAACTCAAATACGATAAATATACATTTTGCTGGTAAGATAATTTTGTGAAATACTTAATTATACATTATTAGTTTTTAATTGATATTTTTTAAATGACACTCAAAGTGCGAGCAAGGATTATTTGGTATGCGTGGCGAGAACTTTGAAGGTGGGCAACTGCTCCATTGACGGAGACCAAAGAATACTAATTGGAATTCTGACAAATAGTCTCAGCTCAGCCGACTGCGAAAATTTCCAATATTGTCAAACCGGAGACCGCCCGCATCCTAACAATTCTTCACGCCTACATCGAATCGAAAATTTCCCTTGGTTAATTATATGTTTGTTTAAATTACAAAATTTATTTATTTACTAATAGACAGTAAACTCAATTATTTTTTTCGGCTACATTACTATACGGACTGTTTCATCAAGATTAAAATATTCCCTTCCAATCACAATGAGTTTCGTTTATTAAAACAAGTGTCGGCTCTAGGTGAAGTAGCTCTTTTTCAACAGATGTCGCTAGCGTCGAAATCAAAACAAGATGCTGAAGCTACATTTTGACCCAAAAGGAGGGACATAAAAGTATGCTTCGCGTTGATTGGCTCGTTTGTAAATTTGTCAATAACTTCAATTATAATAATTGTTTACAATATATTTTATATGGGATATATAATTTAGGTGTAAGTTCTCTAAGTAGAGTAAAAGTGGTCTAAATATAATACTCTATAATGGCTCTCTGACGACGTTATTGTTTCGCTATTTTGAATTTTAGCTTCCGTTCCCATTAATAGATGGCTCCACGCTCTCCACGAAAGTCATTTTTTTTCAAAGATTCGGATAGATTCATGGCCATCTCTAATAACAGGGGCCTTTTAATAATACAGGTGGCAATGATAGAGCCGACAGTTGCTTTAAAGGGAACATAACCTCTGGTATTTCTGTCGCCCTTCGTGGGTTCCAATATTGTCCGCTGCCTCCCATAACTTTTCACACCTGCAGCGCTGATAATCGCTGATTGTAAAGGGAATAAAGGAAATTGATGGGGTCTTCCATAAAGAACGCGTTGGGTGTTCTATTGCCTTTAAGCGCGGGTAAATATTATCGCTTGATCGTTAAGCTTAATATCGAGTGATATAAGATTTTTCAAAGTTTGAGTTCCAAAAAACCGGCGGCCATCTTTCTTTTATAAGAACTAATTTAACTTATATCAAAAGATACACTAGTGACTATGTCAAGTGTATAGTTGGTACCCTGGATTTGCTGAAATGCTCTCAGAGTCAGGACGAACTGTCGTTGGTAAATATTTCGGCAGCAGGTCTACCGAAAGTTTTAAGCAATCCTGCAGATTCTAGAAATCCAGGTCAACTCTTAATACGAAGCCAAGAATGTATTTATTTATACCTAGGGAGAATGTCTATGTCGAGACGGTTTTTAGCCTTTCTCTCAATCCACCCGTTGGTCCCCCCAGTACGCTCCCCCGCTTAAAATAAAACGAATAGTCCCGGTATTTAATTGGCTGCTTAAAATTTACGTCACCTAACGCGATGGAAATCAAACGCCGGTGACGTTTTGTCTTTCCAACCGCGCGAGACGGGGGAAAGGCGTTCAACGTGTCCGGCGATTGTCGCAACATAATCATTCTTCCTAAATATAAATAAATACATTCTTGACGAAGCTATTTCTCTATTCGACCACTTTTCACTCGATTTATTTATTTATTTCGTGCCATTTAATTAAAAATATGTTTTGTTACTTGACCATTTCACGTTATATATTTTTAGTACGCTGTTAAAATTAGTTTCAATTGCAACTTCGTTTCGTAACTTAATAATATGTATTTTCTTATAAGATTATGGAGCTGCCTCTTACGTCAAGTTTTCTTATTTTATTTTATTTTGTATCGTGCGTCGACCAATTATTAAACTCGCGCTTTATTTCACGCGCCACGTGGTTTTATTTTTTGTTTCACGCGCCAGATTTCAAAACCCTTCCGTTAGGCTTAGTTAATTATCGAGTTTGTAATTAAATCTAAGTTTCGCAATAACTACTGTGAAAAATGAAAACTCTGTACTTTATTTTGTGGCTTGTAATCGGAGTATCTTTGCGTGTTACGGGTAAGATAAAGTAAATCATAGAATTTGGGCAGCGTCAAAATGCTAATTTTCAGACGGCACCTCTTAAACAGATTGCGTTCTAAGTCGTCGCTCAAACAAATGCAACATTGAGAAAGCCTTCGAAAGCTGTAAGCCCTGCCAATTGAATTTCAAGACTTACAGCTCCGGGAAGGAGTTCAAAGAGCACGTCATTTGTTGGTTAGTTAAACGAGGCTACAACGAGAAAACAAATTTACAGATTAAACTTTCTTTAGCTCCGTGCTGGATTCCATGGAATGCGTTAAGGATGCTTTCGATAAAGAATCGTGCTCCAAGAAGGTCCAAGGTACAATTACCCTTTGGGGTTTGGTTCAAATACAGGACTACATCGGATGCTCCAAGTTTTCGAGAGCTTACTGTGACGAAAGAAGACTAACTAATTAATTAATATTAACATTTTTCAAACTCTTATATTCTATAAATATTTATCGCTGAATCGCTATGTAAAACCAAACAACACTTATCTTCATTAAAAATGTGTCTATTAATATTTAATTAATTAAGTAATTTTATTATTCATTTTAATTTACTATTAACGTATTTAAACATTACAGGATATAGTTGCGTATAATATATTTGTCTACGTCAACTCAACTTTTTATTTAATTTTTCTACAAATCTCTAGAGGTCATATGACGCTTAATTATTAATATAAATATTTCGTTGCACTTGGGATTAGCCACCTCGATTACATGCATATTAAACTGAGTGCAGCCTTCGGTAACGTTAATTTGGTTAGCACTTTCGCCTCGCAGCAAGAGGAGCCGGGTTCGATCTAAACTTGTGGCACTGGGTGAAAAATCGGGATAACTCCTTCTGCGTTGAGTTTGCAAGTTCTCTTCCCACTGGTTTAAGGGGTTTTCCCTCGAGATCTTCGGTTTCCCTTTCCATAAAAACTTGTTGAGGTTAACGGTAATAGTTGGTGTAGGGAGCTGTTGGCTCGCGTGGCTTGCAGGGCTTGCCACCACCCTCCTACGCATTGTAACCCGGCCACCTGAATTAAAGGCTTCAAAAGTCGCTCGATGACTTAGGCTTAGGGTGGTGCCTTGGGTATTATCCTAGCTGATTATTATTATTTTATTATTATTACTTTGAATAATCAGCAACTTGTTGTAATGATATCAATCTTTGCAAGGTACTTAAAGGTTGTTGAATATGACTATAGTGATAAGTAACAAAAATATGACCCTTCCTATACACTCTTTTACGAAGTCGGCCATTTCATTACAGGCCTAATTTAAAATAGTACAGGCAAGGGCGCCTGCACGTGCTCATCAGCTTGAGACTTCGCGTGCACTTGACCGCGTGAAGCGGCCTTGCATGCGCTATTTGAAATCAGACCTGTAATAAAATGGCAGCTCTCACAAATAAGGATATAAAAGAGTGTATTGTTCCAATTTTATTACCAAATCTTATTTTAAACACTGACTTGGACTCGCAACTGAACTGGGTACACACAGAAAAATATAATTGTAAATTTTACAGTGAGCTGCGGTCAGCATAGATGCCAGCAGAATGCTGTTAATTTCACCACCAACTCTGACTGTTTTTTTTATTGTCATGCTTCCTGTTAAATTTACTGGACACTTTGCTGTTTAAAAATACAGCAAGATAAAGTTATATTTACAGAGTATTGCTGTTTATTTAACCTTAATTTCAGTCGTATTTAATATGGTAAATGCATGCAGTTTTTACAGTAAAATCCAATGTTTGTAAAATTCCAGTGTTCGCCGTAGTTTTAGTTAACAAACGTATTTAGTACAGAACCTATTCACAACCTTCAATTTCATCGAATATTTTACGGATCAAACCATTATCATATCGCTTTAATTAAAATTTTTCAAATATTTCATTTATCAACTCATGATAGAAATATATACAATTATTTATCAATTATTAAAATTATTATAACAATAGAAAAATTTAATCTAAAATATAAAAAATGACTTCAACTCTAGTTGATCATGTTTAGCTCGAGCCTTTGTACTTTAGAATTATAAGGAAAACCAAAGGAAAGTAAACTATTAATTTGGTTTCAAATTATTAAGCACATGATGAACAAGGGTTGTAATTAATATAGCATTTTGCGTGGGGTGCTACTTATACAAAGGAGTATATAAAACTATTTTTATCGGATATGATTATATTTAAAACTAAAATGAAACTTGTGCGATTTTAAAAAATGTTTTGACAACTAAATAATAATTAGTTGTTTTATATACTAGCGCTTGCCGTTTATAACAGAAAAAACAGCAACAACGTGTGGTAAATTTTACGCATTTTTGAAGTAAAACGTCAACCACGGTTTCATATTGTTAATTTTAATATAACTGTCATTTTAAAAACAGTACGAATATGAATTTTTACAGTCGCTAATGTTTTCTTCAAAATACAGCAGAAAGCTGTAAATTTTACGACAAACTGCAATTAACCCACTTCAACTACACCTTGCTGTAAATTATAAACCGTATTTGCTGTTTTTTCAACAGTAAGTTTTGAGTGTGTAGTATATTATCCCGCTTTCATATATAGTGTATTTCACTTGGGACATATTTAGACGGTATAGAGCTCCATTTTGTACTAAAGAATTATTGAAAACAGTTCGGTGATAAATTCTGTGAGTTGTTCGCCCTGTGACATAACTTATGGTTTTTATGTTGCTTATGAATGATAAGAGAAAAATATAAAGTTGAAAGATATTAATTTATTAGGAGGTTCGTATTGACCAATAAAAGTGATATGTTAGATAATGTTACGGATACTAGGAAGCGACAACGGTGAGTATTAATAGAGTCCGCAACCGGCGATGTAGCTTGATAAATCCTGGTACTGGCACTTGTACACCCAACCGTACCTAAAATCAAAAATATCATTTCAATTGATACGAATGATCTTGCCAGATGTATGAAAGCTTAAGATAGGTTTCCAGAGGTGCTTGAAAACTGTAAAAAGTCGGGTTTGAGTCGTTTGAGAGAGCTCTTCAACAGTACATAGAAAGAAGCTCATTTTTTCATATTTCACGCGCCTTTGAAATATTTAAGAGACATTCGCCAAGGAAACTGGTTTCATGAGTAAGTGCGACCGACGTTTTGGCACTCCACTGCATACACTTTTTTTTCGTAGAACCCCCTGATGATCGATGTGTCATTTATAAGTTGGACATTACTAGTTTCTACCTCATTATAAACGAGGGTTATTTGTAAATTATATCATTATTGTGGGTGAGTAGGTAATACTCAAGATAGACAATGGGTATATCCATGAATGTATTCATATTCATCCATAAATGTATTCATATGAATATAGAGGGTACAAAGATCGGTCGTAGAGGCATGTTGTCAGAATTTATAGCCCGGTGTACCGGTAAGAAAAGAACCACACCACCGGAGGCCTATCATCAGAATGCCCTACGCCAGCGTCCACAAGCCCGGACAGGTGACAAAACCAGCATGGGTAGCAGAACCCCACTACTGATGGTCGCACCCTCGACGCAAGCCGCTCAACCCAGCAGAAGGTGCAACAATGGGACGACCAGCCCGCCACTTCGCACACAGCAGTGGGATAGAGAACGGATGCTCTAGCAACGCCGGCCGACACCCCACCTACAAAGGCAGGGAGCCAAGCCCTTTGGAGAGAGCTCCTAAAGGGGAACGGCGGGCACACAGCAGCCCGCATAACCCGGCACAGCAGGCACCGGAGATCCCGGTGGGAGCCCAAAAGGCCGGGAGATGGGTCCGCCGTGCCCTCATACGGAGGCCCGCAGCCCCACAGCAGGCTACTCAATCCGCCGAGGCGGCCAGTTTGCCCGGCCCCTCTCCATTAGCCTGGGCCGAAGCCCAGTATCCAGCCCACACCTGACCGAAGTCGGAGGTCGGAGATAGGACCCTTTGGACGGAGCTAACATCTCCCAGCGCGCCACCGCCCTTACGGGTTACAAGAGCCGGACCCCGACTCCCCGGTAAAGCCACCAGTTATTGCACACTCCGACCCCTTGAGGGCCGGTCGTAGAGGCAGGAATAAGTTTATTGATTTTTATGACGCTCTAAATGCCGGTCTGCAATTGGCCGGAGAGTAACCAATGAGAAATCAGTCTCTCGCCCCGATTTTTCATTGGCTATTCTAGGGCCAATTGAAGAGCCGCTCTCGCGTTAAATTCATGTTTTATCATAAGGCAGAGCTCAAATAAAAAGCCTCCAAATTCACAATCAAGGACATACATGTATGAGCAATGCAAATAACCTCAAAAAATTGGATTCTTTGAAAAACGTGCTTTGATTAATGGATGTTATCTTTTCCTGATGTCTATTGCGCAGAACTCTCGACTTGTTTCAATTGTGGGTGAATCAGAGTACATGTATGCACAAAGAACGGCTAGACTCCGTTTGGCCAGCTATTTCGTCTTCGTAATCGCGACGACAATACTATTTCGTCTACGATACAATTACGCACAAACGCACTTTTTCGTCTTGCTAATAGATGCCTACGACTGTTCGCCTACCTCAAAACAAATCTTTTTATTGTAAATCGTCAATAGTGAGTCCGTGTCCGTCGAATATGTCTCGGTTTTTAATGAGGCCTATTATTTGAAGAACGAAATGCTTATAATGACGTCGAACTCACCAAGCTTGAAAGCCGTGCCTTTTATAAATCAGTCTTGCACACTTGACGTCATCACTAATGTCGTCATCTCTCAGACCTGTAATGTCAAATTCCAATTTTATTCAAAATATACGTTCTTGAATTAGGAAGTTAGTTCCACCCCTGACACCAAGGGACGAGAAATCTTCTAGCTTTGTTTAAAAAAATAATCAAGAGCAAGAATATCCATGCTATGAGCGCATTTAAAAAACGTATATCATGGATCACCTGGCGCCATCTAATGCAAGTAACCCTCATGAAATTTAATTTTTGATGATATGAACGCCTAAACTTCATCATTCTGATTTAACTGTAAATTTTGCGATGGCTGTGAACTCACTTTATAATTATAACTAAAACGTTTGACTAAAATCAATCTTAACGTCAAAATCGTAAAAGTCGATGATCCACCAACGTAATACTTAGCATTATATTTTAAGCAGTCTTACTGGAGCAGTTGACGTTACATTCGTTGGTCGGACCAGGTGGAGCGCACCAATATTTGTCATTAATCTGAAAATACAAATAATTTAAGTTGTGTACCCTACTGCATACATATGGTTTCGGGAAAAGGTCGGAAACACCTCGAAATGTTCGTAACTACCCCAAAAATGATAACCGCTATCCAGATATCATCAGTAGGTCATCTGGTGACTTTGATATTTCACGAAAAGAGTATTTAACATGTTTAAATCTCTTACAAGAAAGGTTTTCATCTGGATCTTCAAATTAAAACATGTGCCTTCGTATAGGCAGTTTTCAATCGGAATGAATTTCTCGCTATATCGCGGAAATGTGCAGTGCATTACAGCAGAAATGTAGTATTATTCTATAACGATCTAAAATGTAGAAATGAAACTGCTGGATATTTACTTATTTATACACCATATTTTATCGATGTACTAGTTTTAGAAATTACGCGATTAACGACCCGCACAATTTTATAATTCAAAACGTTTTTTAAAAAATGTTCCAAGGAAATAACATTATCAGGCAGAGATTGAAAATATCATGATATTTTGATAAATAAAAAATACATGATCACATTGCTCTTTGGTTGGTTGGAAGTTCCAATCTCAAAAATGCAGCGTGACCCCAAAATTCCTCTAAAGGGGTAAAATTCTTATTATCTTCGCCTAATTTCAAAATACTGTAATTACACGTGTTTCCTCTCGCATTTAAAGGAAAAAGGAAAATATCAAAAAAAATTTTATCAATGATATTTCGGATATTTTTATACAAACCGCCCGAAAACTACTTTTAAGTTCAATTTCAGTGATTTAAGACTAAAAATTTAAAATTTCCAAATATCAAAATATCACCTGATATATATATTATGTTTGTCGCCCTCTTCTGATTTTTGGAACCAATATGAAAAATGCGTTGTACGTGTGAGCGATTATACGCTAACTAGGTTGAGGTTTCCTTACTTGAAATAGGCCGTGGTCGTTACTGCCATCCCAATTCATGCTCCCCAGGGCGCTCGTGTTGTAGGTACTCTCGGCAAATGCTAAGCATACCCCTGCAAAAGATCACCTCGCAATTATTTGGCGGTACGGCGATAAGTTTTCAAAAATGATGCAACATGTAAATGTAGGAATAATGCCCCTCCAAATTTATGGGGCAATTTATGAATTTGTCCCCTCCAACATTTGGTAGTTTAAAATGTTTAATTTGACGAATTAAAGGCAATGAAGCTCAACGAAGAGAAAAAATTGTGGTTTACCTCTTACGAAAATAGTTAACATGGTCATTAGTTTTGTATACAGGGTGTTTCAAAGGGTTATCCAAAAAAATAAGGAGTTGTAAGGGGTGAGTTGAGAAGTATGCCTGTTTATCCTATTTTCCTACGATGAGTTAAAAGAGCGCCAGAGAGCTTCCAAGTGTGTCCTACTAGCCCCTGGAAATAGGCTGCAACAAGTGCAAAACCAAGCAGCAAGGAAAGGCGAACATTAAGGTTTGGGTTCGTGTGATAAGTAAAAAAGGACTTTGTAAAGAAATCGAGGTAACCAGCGTAAAAAAGGAAACTTAAAGAGTATTTAAAGTCCCTGCTGCTTGGTTTTGCGCTTGTAGAAGCCTACTCGCAGGGGCTAGTAGGCCACACTTTGAAGCTCTCTGGCGTTCTTTTAACTTATCGTGGGAAAATGGGAAAATTTCATCTAAAATGTTTGGCAATTTTAGTTTTAAGAATTGTTTTTCTAGAACTCTGGGTACTGACTCCCCCTTCGGTTTGATGTTACAACGCCTATGAATTTCAGACACTGAACTTATAATTTTTCCTGGTGTATTCTAATATCAGAGTTGTTACGTTTGGGGTACAGACGACGTGGCAGACAGCATTGATCATCTATACAATTTAAATGGAAAACGTGCGGAGAAATGTAACGAAAAGATACTACACTTTCATCTTCGCCATATGTTGATGTTGAAAACGTAAGTCACGTGATTATTTTAGATTTTATTCCAGTTTAAACGGTAAACGTAGCCAGAATTGTTTAGCACCTGAAAAATACTACACTTTGATTTGGCACATATGTTGACAAACGCGAGTTACGCGATCATTTCCAATATTATTTTTCAATTTAAATGGTTAACGTGACTAGGATTGGACATAAGGCACTAGTCAAGGCATTTGACTACTAAAATTAATAAAAATCTGGGGGATCACTAGTCATTTTGACTAGTGAAACATTTACCTAAATATTCATAAATAACGGCGAATTAGTATTATAAATTCAGCATTCATCAATCCCATTTAAAAAATCACATCATGTAACTCAAGTGATAATAAACTTATATTTTCATTCTGACGGGTCAAGTAAAATATTGGCGGTACTTCTTGTTTTATACCCCCCTTCCCCCCCTAGTCAGTGACTATTAAAATAAATTAAGATAGGAGGCTCGCTAGTCAGGCTGACTACTAATAAAATATCCTTATGTCCAACCCTGAACGTAACCAGCTGATGTCAAAAATACTACACTTTGATGTTACCCAAATGTTTGAAACGAGATTCAAGTTACAATTTTGGACGGTGGAATATTTAGTTTCCGAATTAAAATAATGAATAGCGAAAGGTTTCTGAATCATCGAATTGAAGAAATTGGGAGAAAGGTTCAGGTCGAAGCTATATAACTATCGTTATCATTCGAGTAACCAGACACAGAAGGAATCGTAAATCAAAGTATTGTGCCCAATATTATTGGCCCACCCCGTAATGTTCTAACGAAATAATTCAACTGACCAAATGAATGAGATAAAAACGTAACTTACAGTCAGCGATCTCCGCCTTTTTGAAATTGAATTTATTGAGAAGATCTCTCGCCAACTCGCATTTGTCGTATATTTCCCCATGGACCGACAATGCCAAAATGAAGAAGAGACAACCCGCTCTATGGCGAACTTGAAACATGACGTTGTACCCGGTTTCACGGATAAATTCCGACGTTCAAGGTGTCCTGGCTTTCGCGCAGTGGCGAGAACACAAGTCAAAGAAGCTTTCTAAATAGCGAGATTTTCGATGACTCGACTACCCTGAAATTATTAATGAAACTAGTTTTTTTTTCCCTCTCTAGTCTCTATAATCGTAGAAATGGTAATTTGAAATTTCAGCTTGTTCCAGTGTCTTTTTACTCGCGAAAATTGACGCGCAATATACCTTAGGAATTACAAAACAATAGTTGCATCCTAATTTTACCCGAAACGCGACAAATAAGCTAAATATATCGGCACAAATATTAAGTGGAACAAAACAAAAAATTATTTTAATAGGCTTTTAGGCTAGTCGCAGGAAATGTAGTTACCTGAGAATAAAAACAACGTAACTTTACCGTAACTTGATTTTGCACGTAAAATCAGGTAATCTTTAACATAAATAAGAGCTATTTATTTTCATATATAATATAATTTTTACATTACGTAATATAAAAATAGAGGTACATGTACTTGTTTAAGAAAATAATTTAGTTTAAAAGATTCAAAATGATACTCAATGTTTTAACGTCTCCATTTTATTTGTTAGAGAAAAGTCTATAAATTTTATATTAATTTAAAGTTGAAATTCCAATACTATTTTCCCAAAAAGGCTATTAATTTTATATTAATTTAAATTTGAAATTATTATGGTTTTGAGGAAAATACATAACTTTGTAACGGTGATTTTAAATTATTTTTGGGGTTGAAACGATATTATGATGTATTATATTTTTTGCCGTTTCTAAAACCGTAGATTTTCTTGTTACGTAGTTTTTCTAAATTATGAGTTAAATGAACCGTGATCTCACATAAAAGCTGCTGATTTAATAATGATCGGAGTATTTTAACCCTTTTGTTTTTATTATTTTGCCAATTTATATCCCGCGTTATTTAAATCAGATTCGAATATTAAAAAGACTATACTCAAAGCTATTTAGTTCATATCCAGAAGTGTAAATAGAATGGCGAATAAAATATTACGCATGCATATTTATGTATATATTGTGATGATCTCAATTTTCTCTATCAAGGAAATATTTATATATTTGTCAATAAATCAAAATTTAATTTACAAGATTAACCCAATATAGAGAAAACCAATTACGATATTATTATTAATAATTATGTAAAACTAGGTGCTATTAAATTGTCTAAAGTATAAATTAATTATAAATTAATTATAAATAATAATTATGTAAAGCTAGGTGCTATTAAATTGTCTAAAGTATAAATTAATTATAAATTAATTATAAATAATAATTATGTAAAGCTAGGTGCTATCAAATTGTCTAAAGTATGAAAACCTCGCGCTAAACAAACTTAGAATTATAATTTTATCAAATTTATAAATGTAATTTTATAGTTTTAGAGAAATATGACGCTAATTCATAAAATCTTAAAAAAAAAGAGGCAGTAAGATACTTTTCCCCGAAGTAGTTCTACTATTTACTATTGATAACACTTAAATTGAGCTATTAAATAAAGCCCATCTAGTGACCAAATCGAGAAGTTTACGTTTTAAATTTCAGAAGCTACCTGCGCGGTTAGGGGACTTCGTATAAATCGAAAGGACTAACTATTTTTTATAATTAACTTTTGATGATACTTTCCAATTAGCCTATAACTATGAATCTAATTAGCATAAGAATTAAATTCCAAAAACGAAATATGGCTTTAATTCAGGGTCAAGAATGGGCTATAATTATCATTTCTTATACTGACAATTAGCGTAATTAATACGGCGTTTTACGTCTACTACTCATTTTATCGTATCCATAATCGGTAATGTTCGTGGAATGTCACTTTACTCTGATAAAAGTTTATCACATAAATGCGGCACTTTTTCTTTAACACAGAAACTCCAACAACTTGCGGTAACCTTGGAGATGTTTTTTTTTAATTTTTTTTCTCACACAACCACTCTTCGATTGTACCAGAAGTATATAATACATATTTTAAGATAAATCTATACTATATTCCTAAGTGTCTTCTGTCTGTCTTGCGCCTGTTTCTCTATAGGCGTCCGAGCCGTTCAACCTAGGACCTCCAAATTTCTCACATATATTCTTATGGCTCAAAGGCAGCGAGTGGCGCTATTTTCATCGATTTCCTATTAAGTAGGTGAATCCTGCAACCTACATACACCTATACAACCAATATTTTTCTGCCTCAGAGGCTCAGCCTATTAAGCGGCTGCGCTGGGAGGGGGGAAGGGTTTTGATTATGCCTCAGTCTTCACGAGATTTTAGTTCTAGCTGGGGCCCGGCCGAAGGACGGGCTACCCAGCTAGTATATCCATATGCACAAAAGACAAGCTATATATACATTTTCTTCAACTTTATTTAAAACTATGTGTAGTTTTACATTTCACGTTGTTAGACAACATGTGTGGTATATTTTGAGCCACGATGCGGTGCTCACATCCGTGATTGGCATACAATTCACGCCTATTGAAAACTGGTGCTGGTTACATTTAACATACCTTCTTCAAAGAGAGCTATTATACACTTCTGCTTATATTCTAAGTCATGAAGTAGCAGCTTTTTTAAAATTTAACAATTTATAATAAACCATTTAGATGAGTTGCAAATGATTTTGAGATCCCGTTACGAAAGGCATTTTGAGATATTTTGGCCCGAATTTCGAATTTCTTATTATCTTCATCCCCTTTAGATAAAGAGCGGGGAAGAAGCTATTATTTTCGATGCCGATGTTGTCGGTGCTGCAGCTATTCGTGGTAGTGCCGTGACATCGATTTTATTGAAAGGGGGTAATTCGATGCTTTAGGTTCCGTCTGAGTCAGCCTCGAAATTTAATTTATCTTTAACGGCACTCGATAAAAATATAATTGATAAATCATTCGATTGGTATGAGTTTATTCTAGGTAAACATAACAGCGCTTTAATTCGATAGCCATATCAATTTGGGAAAACGGGGGCCCTTAAAAATTGGGCATTTGATTTCTCTGAAACCGTTTGGGCAAAAATTGTAGCTGATATATGAATCGAAAAGTTGTTCCTCTTGACCGGAAAACCGGGTCGTTTCAAATTTAGCGGTGGAGTGTACGTGAAGTTGAACCATCCAGTGGGATAGGATTGGGGATGAGGCTACTATTACGTCTGACGTAGTTCGGCTTTGAGTAGATTCATTAGAGCGGTGAACAAACTATCATTAAATTAATAATAATAATCAGCTAGGCTAATACCCAAGGCACCACCTTAGGCCTAAGTCATCAAGCTACTTTTGAAGCCGGGTTACAATGCGTAGGAGGGTGGTGACAAGCCCTACATGCCACGCGTTCGAGCTCCTTACACTAACTATTACCGTTAACCTCAACAAGTTTTTATGGAAGGGGAAACCAAAGATCTCGGGGGAAACCCCTTAAACCAGTGGGGAGAGAACTTGCAAACTCTACGCAGAAGGAGTTGTTCCGAGTTTTCACCCAGTGCCACAAGCAGGAATCGAACCCGGCTCCTCTTGCTGCGAGGCGAAAGTGCTAACCACTCCGCCACCCCAGCCTATTAAAACTATAGGCCGATAGTGCCTTTGGCCAGGTGTAGGATTTTAAACACAAACCTTATTTTAGTCCCTCGGTAGCTCAATAGATGTCGTAGTCGGAAGAGAGTCCAATCTAGTGTACTGATCGAGGCCTAGCGCCAAATTAATTTCGTATATTATAATCATCTTTTCGATAGAATTAAGAAAAAACTATGAAAAATACTCATTTATTTTGTATGTCAGCGGATATTGTAATAGTTTAAGTATTTATTTAATGAAATTAGGTGAATTTATTATGTTTAATTAAAACATTTCGCGTTGTGCATCGACACAAATATGATTTTATGAGTATTAGTGTTAAAGATTTATTTTTAATCTGTGACATGCTGACGATAAATCGAGGGGCTAACCACTCTTAGAAAATCTGTACACCGGATTACGCTTAGATTACCACTGCCAAAGGCAGGGACTTCAAAGATTACGCGTAATCCCATTAGTACAGTCAAAGGTACGGCTCTGTACACCGATTACGCGGAGTGATCAGCCCCTCGCGATAAATTAAAAGATCAACATTAATACATAGATTGAAAATCAAATTTTTATCGTAGTTATTTCACCAGGAACATTTATTTATTTTTAAATTAATTTATTGATGCTTTATTTAAATACAAGAAAAATTATTAGTTAATAGATCACCCGAAATGCCACAGAAGCAAAGGTTGCTTGCGCGTGGCTAGGGTTGCATAGTAAGAAAATAGATTAATTCAACTAACAACAAAAAATAAACAAATATCTTTGAAGGGAGGGAATTACAAGGTGAATAGATAATTTTACCAATTATAATTTTAATCTTAAATGAAGATAAAGTTTCACATTCTTTTATATTTCAATTTAACTTATTGTATCATTTTGGGCCTAAGTATATTACATGTTTTTGATCAATTTCTTTTCACATTTTTTCAATTTCTACATAACCACTACTAATATATCGCGTTTTATTTAAATTGGATGGAACTATAGTTTATCTAACTTTAAAAGTATACATCAAAATTTCATTCGCGTATAATTGTTTTAGTGAGAAGATTTTAACCTTTTATATAAAATGTATCGGGATTCAAACCGATCCGCTTAAACAAATCCGTAATATTTTTCTTTGCATAATTTCTAAGGGTTCCAGAATTGTGTCCAAAGTTTTACCCCAAAATGCCATACGTTAAAATTGAATGTATTAGAGAAAAATAAACGACTCTAAGCCAACGTAAAGATAAAAATCTACGGATTATGCGAAATTTATGCAAAGAACTACGTAATCGTTTATCTATAGAATTAATGTGATTTTTCCATTTAATGTTATCATCAATAATGATAAGTAATATTTTATGTTATAAACACATTCAACTTCCAAACAATTTTAATTACATTTTGTACATCTATTCCTATGTATTATTATTTTATTTAACAAACAGTAGGCGTTCTTCTTGGAAAGCAGATAAATTTTGTTTTTTTAATATTTAGAGTAAAAAAATGTAAATTTAGGATATTAAGAATTTTATTTAAAGTCATTTGTGCTTTATTAAATACTTCAAGCCAAGTAGTATCTTCAAATATGATAGTAGTATCATCAGTGAACGATATTAGATTTCCATTTATTTCTATATTACACAGTTCATTTATGTAAATTAGAAATAATACTGGTTCAAGGACAGTACCTTGTGGTATTCCGTATTTCAATTAACATGGTTCCCTAATTATCAACAAGTTGGCAAGCTGGCCAAAATATACCTATCCTCGAAAGAGTTTGCCCTTGGGTGTATTAACTACTGGGCACGGCACTCAACGATATTTCGCCATATTCAGAGCGTCCTCCTAAAAACGTAATCCCGGTGCTATCCCAACCAGTATAATATTTTTATTATAATTAAAATAAATATTACGAATGTTATTGCATTAAAAAAACTTCCAATATCAATAGAACAAAAAAACAATTTTAGAACAAAAACCTTATTAAAAGCAACAAAAATGAGAAGTAGAAAATACAAAATTAACATTTATTAGAACTCTCACGAAACGTAAAATTTATATACGTACGGGAAACAATTTTAAAGAAAAAACCAATCCATTGTATTATAGGTCTTGAACAATCTAACATATACGGAAAACAACAGTTAAAGCAAAAACCAACAACTATAAGTGAAATCACTAATAAAAACTGCGTAGCCTCACCACGACAGCCCAACAAAGCCGGTAAATATTAATGCAAATAAAAAATCGTAGACACGAATTATCCCTCACATTATCAACACATTCGAAAAACGAAATAAAAATAAAAATTACTAATAGAAAAATATATAATAATAACACAATTAAGCAAAAAGGTAAATTTAAGAACTTAGGAATCTAGAAAATGCCAATCCATATACCCACAGTAATGAAAATTGTAATAGAAAAAACCAAAAACGCCTTACCGTTAACAATTCCCGGCTTATAACGCACACAAAAAACCCTTAACTGAATAGTGAAGGCTTAACAACAGCGCATATCTTAAAATAAATAAAACCAACGTAACCACATGAATGAAAATGTATCGCACATTTAAAGGCGATAAGAAAACACGTAAAATAAATTACGTTTGTAAAAATTACAAAGTTTTAATAATAATAATTTTATTCAAAATCCAAAACATGTTACATTTGTTAGAAAGGCCAAGTCGAAAAGCGACTTTTAGGCCTACGAAATTATATTATATAAACTTAAAAACCGAAACCGTAAAAAAACTATAGAAATTAAAAGGCATCATAGATGTCTATTAACTCAACCATTGGAAATAAAATTCCTTGCAAAGGATTTAAAATTACTTAGATCAATATTTGTTAAAGTGTGATAATGGATTTATAAAAAATGTAATTAGCTTACAGGGACGTATGAGCGAGTTCTATTTACCCTCAGAGAGGTAAAAAAATTAACTACAACTTCACCGGCATGTTCGATTTTTTTGAGTAGAATTGGATAATAAAGCGTATCGAGCGTTTTTGTTAAATCTAAAAAAATACCAATGGCTTTTTTATTTTTATCAACAGAATTATATAATTTTTAGTGACCTGGAGCATTGCATTTATATCTGATCCTACTTAAATTTACTACTTATAATATAATTTTTTAATGAGCTCCTTAGATTTAATGTTTAAAATAATAAACATAGTTCTTTGCAGTTCACGGAGCTGGTCTTTGTATAATCATGGATAGTAGATTTTAGAAGATCGGTAAAAAGCCTGGTTTTTAGCCCCCGTAAACCAATCACATTAAGGTTATTTGAAAAAAAAAAAACCAAGTATCGCTAAGAGTGGACGATACTGTTCGAAAAAAGAAAAAAGATAAACACGAAGTACATTTTCACGCCAAAAGGTATTTTTTCACGTTTTTATAGATTAAATATGATATACTAAATATCAGTTGATAGTGTTTATTGAACTAAAAAACCAAAATTAAAAATGACTAAAATACAAAGCGCAAAAAATTACGTAACAATATCAACCGCATTAGATTGCCATTTTGAAATTTTAAGATCAGTACGTGGTACAAACGACCTTGCAAGACTCCCTCGGAGGCCCTCGAGCTGATTGATACGCGGGGAGAAATAAAATGCACTGTGCAAGGGTATCGAAAACCTGTCCTCTAAATTTACTGTCCATGGTATAATTAAGTTTTGTTCAACTAGGTTCTAAAAATTTACGTAGTTCACCAACGCTTGTGAAAAAAATCACCATGTAAGTTTAACAGAAAACTTCCGGTTAACTTTAAAAGCGTTGGAAAGCCAACCCGAAAACAAGGTTTAACATAATGTGGTAGAAAATAAAACATGATGAGGGTTAATCTATATTGGAGAGGATTTAGAATGTAGTAATTATTTTTACCTCGTCGAAATATGGATTTCCTTTTTACACGTCAAATAAAGATGGTTAAAAATTAAACAGCAGATAAAAAGAGAACTAATCACGCGACATCACAACAATGGCGAAATGGCGTCCAATCACAGTTTTCTAGCCTTCTATATTTACTCCAATTAAGCTCGTCTACAAGACGTCGGCTGCTTAGCAGTCTGAATGTATGCTTCATAGTTTAACATGAGCAGAGTGTAGACTGCTACAATTCACTTGTTAAGATTACTATTCTTCTAAAACAAATTAAGAATATAAACGGGCTGTAATGGTTATTTTTTATATTTATTAAATTGTTATATTATTATATATTTTTAAATTTGCAAGTTCATATGCATTTTTTACCTCTCCGAGGGGACTTTGTACCCTAGGAGGGATTATCCAATCACCGTGTCTGTCTGTCTGTCTGTGGGTCTGTCTGTCAGGCCAGCGAACGCGTTCGCATTTTCGGGGCAAAGGGTAATCACTGTGTACGCAGTTTCTTAGAATCAGGGAAAAGGTTTTCCAAAAGCGCCCTCTTTTTGTCATTGGGTGTAGTATAATTTTTTAATCGGCCAGGATTCGAACCCGAGCCCTCAGGTGAGCGTTCTACCGCAGAACCACGGATAAAGTTACGCTTTACAGAAAATTAAAAACTCTTCCGAGGAGAGGTATATTTTGGCTTGCCAACTTGTCTTTAATATTTTTTAATATCATCAAAAATCAACATACAATTATCATTTAAATCTTTCAAGGAACTTTCATTGGGAAATTTGCAATCTTAAGAAAACCTTTCAAGTACACAATTCAAACTAGTGTTATTAGTCGGAAATAATAAAAAAAAGTTTTCATTCCATAATTAGTCTAATATTGTTTACAAATTTAAATAAAGCGGCATTTTCGTCTCATTTTATCGAATCTAAAAGTAAAACTAAACCTCTACACTAGCTTTAAACTTATTAACAATGTAACACTATTCATGTTTTGTTATCTCTCCATACCTTACAAAAATTATCAATACTTCGTTTAGCACGAATAATTATCCATCACAGTGGAAAACAAGTAGGGTAATCCCCTTACATAAAAAAGGATAACTCTCAAATATGGGAAATTATCGCCAGATATCAATCCCTTCATGTCTATCTAAACCCATAGAATACCTATCATGCCTTCAAGTAAAACAGTATCTGGTTTCCGGGCAGATTATTAGACCATCACCAGTGTCTTATACCTCCTAGAAACCATTATTTACCGCCTTAATGACGGTCAATATGTAGGAGATCTCTTCGCCGATCTAAGTAAAGCCTTTGACTCAGTCGACCATGACATACACTAAGAAATAAAAACTTCTCAAGCACTAGTGTATCTTGGTTCAATACTTACCTACGCGACAGGAAACAATTCGTAACAATTGGAGAAGCAAAATCTCCATCCATGGATATAACAACCGGGGCTCCACAGGGAGGAATACTTAGCACAACTCTCTATAATATATATACTAGTGATATACACAGGCAGCTAACCTCAAGTATCTCCAACGAATATGCTGATGATGATGCCCTGATCATGTCTAATACCAATCTCGACGGACTATTAAATATTATTTAATTTTTTGGCTTCTTGGTTCATATTAATATGAACCAAGAAGCCAAAAAATTAAAAGAGATCCTCGCTTCAAAAAATCTAACAATGAATGAAAGACAGAATTTATGCTTTTTCATCCAAGACGAAAACAAATCCCATCCGAGAATACAATGACATTACAAAATTCATCAATAAACTGAGTAAATAAATTCAAATATCTAGGATTCATTATTGACGAAGATCTCTCTTGGAAAAAAAACATCGAAATGTTGGTCACAAAATCAAGCCAAAGACTAGGAATACTTAAACCCTTTCACAGTGCCTTAGAAACTAAAACTTTCAATCTGCTCTATAATTCATTAATACTACCACTATTAAAATAGGGCGATATCTTCTACAATTCAGCTTATTTAATATACCTTATGAAGTTAAAAGTGGCCCATAATAATGGCTGCCGATTTGTAGCAAAAAAAGATAGATATGCATCGGTGACAGATACTCAGCGAGAACTAAATTGGATGACCTTGAAACAACATTATGTATTAAACTTATGTACCATGATGTTTAAAATCTCCAATGAAATCTGTCCAGATTAACTTCTAGAACATTTTAAGAAACCTAACGAAATTCATCTACAAAACACTCGAGCTTCATCCTCAAGTTTTTACGTAGAAAATCTTAAATCATCCATTCGTCAAGTGAGCACCAAATCTAGAGGAATCGAACTTTGGAACCAAATCCCAAACACAATAAAAAACTTATTATTATTATTATAATTAATATGTTTACTGTTATTTGACATTTTATATCGAGAAAAAGTAAATAATTGAAAACCCTTTAAAAGGAATTTATGAGTTCCTACACAGTACTGATGAGCCCCAAAAGGGCGAAACCGGTCTACTGTTGGAATCCTCTGGCCTAAATTTTGACTTTTGATATAAGGAATTTATGATTAAATTTTAAATTTTTACGATTTGCGTTAAATATTCCACAATTCGGAAAATTATCTGGAAATTTTTCCGCATTTTATTTTTCCGGAAAATTAACAACACTAATTCAAACGTTTAATTAAAAATTTCTGAAATACGCGTAACACTTTATTACGGGTTTGACCGGAGTGGAATGTAAATGCACTTTTATTGTATAATAAGTAATATTGTCGAAGAACCATATGTTTAAAAATATATTAAATGTCAAATCGGCGATGCGGAACTCTTCGATAACTTTCGAATTATTATCGATGCTTTTTGGGTTGTTTTCGAAACGAACAATATTGAAACTTCAGCATATCGTTTCGTGTCTAATCTCCAAACGGCGCTTAACATTTGAAAATGATTAAAACTGGATGAGATTAACAAACCTTATAAAAGCCACGAAACGCGGTTGAATTTCTTTTATTTCCTTCCAACGACAAAAACGATTTAAAAATGGAAATGAAGGTAAGGCCATTTAAAATTTTAAAGGGTAAATGCTAGAATTATGTTAAATTTGGGTTAGGTTCGAAATATGGTTGGAAATGTTTGAATTTGTGTTTGATCGATTTCTAAAACCAAATCGAAGTCAGATTTATATCTTTTATTCAATGAAATAACATTTTGTACGTTATTCACAATTCATGGTAATTATCCGAATTTAAAAATCTATTAATTTTATGTTTAAGCGAAACAATGGATATATTTGTTATATATTTTTAAAAAGGATAGATTACCTTTTGTAAATAAGGGTAAACCCATATTTCGAACATTTGGGACACATACTTTCAACTGTTGCGAACAGGAACATGTTCTCACTATCCCTTTAAACACTTTTCAATTCACTATAGCTTAAGGAATTTTTGAATTATCTATCTCTTCAAGAAGATTGTAGTTACACATTTTTGAGTCACTATCCCTTTAAGAACTTTTGAACAAACTATCCTTTTATTGTGATAATTTATTTCCAGTAAGGATAGAATATATTAAAAAATAGATAGACTACATAATAGAATAGATTAATGACATAAAAAATAGATCAATTACATAAAAATTGATAGAATAATTACATAAAATTGATAGATTAATAACATAAAATTGATAGACTATTTACATAAAAAATACATTAATTACATAAAAATAGATTAATTACATAAAAAATAGATTAATTACATAAAAAATTGATCAATTACATAAAAATTAGAGATTAATTACATAATAAATAGATAGCTTAATTATATAAAAATTGATAGAATAATTACATAAAATTGATAGATTAATAACATAAAATTGATAGATTATTTACATAAAAAATAGATTAATTACATAAAAATAGATTAATTACATAAAAAATTGATAGATGAATTACATAAAAATAGACTGATTAATTACATAAAAATAGATAGAATAATTACATAAAAAATTGATAGATGAATTACATAAAAATAGACTGATTAATTACATAAAAATAGATAGAATAATTACATAAAAATAGAATAATTACATAAAAATAGAATAATTACATAAAAATAGAATAATTACATAAAAATAGAATAATTACATAAAAATAGAATAATTACATAAAAATAGAATAATTACATAAAAATAGAATAATTACATAAAAATAGAATAATTAAATAAAAAATGAATATATTAATTACTTAAAAATAGATTAATGACTGAAAAATAGATTAATTACTGAAAAATAGATTAATTACTTAAAAATAGATTAATTACATAAAAAATAGGTAGATAAATTACATAAAAATTGATAGATTAATTACATAAAAATTGATAGATTAATTACATGAAAAATAGATAGATTAATTACATGAAAAATAGATAGATTAATTATATAAAAATAAATAGATTGCAAGCAAAAAAATGTTTAATTATGCTCTGAAATGTCGCAACGTACGATAATATCCCATATACACCGATGGTCAGAGGATCGTCTTTTCTTCCCCAGCAGTAGCTCATTGTTTCAAAATTAAGAAACCGAGGAAAGATATCCCAAGGGCAGATGGATTAAGACTGTATTTATTTCAACTTAAGGAGAATGACCATGTTGCGGCTATTTTTAGCATGACTCCCAATCTACTTCACGCTCTAACGGTAGCCTACATCGCCAGAAAATAGAATCAGGTTAATATCTCATAGGCGGAATAAAACTGACTTCTGGTTATAATGAGTACGAGATTGGTGGCAAGCGAGGTGGCAAGCCTTTACGCACTCACTATTACCTAAGACCTTGGGGGAATACCTTTAACCAGTAGGAAGATAGCTGTAACGCTTCCCTGGTTAAGATAGCGAACAACCAATCCAGGCCAGCTTAGTCAATAACGCTACAATTAAAAACTAATTAAAACGGTAGCCGCGTTCACACTAGACACTTCGAAAACGTTTTAAAACGGTTTCGAAAGATCAAATTAAAGTGAATATAACCCTCAAAGCAATCTTTGTGGAGGACCCCTTCAATTTTTCAAATTCCCCTGTACAGTGGCGCCAAACATATCTAAAGGCTAAGGCAAGAGCGGCCAGATCTGCAAACGTTGGTGTTCCACACCAAATACCTGAGGTTATATTCCCTTTAAACATTTTCGATGTCAACTGTGTTAATAGGCATTCGATAAATACATTCGATAGCAAAATATTACAATTACATCTTTCGAAACCGTTTTAAAAAGTTTCCAAAGTGTCTAGTGTGAAAGAGGCTAGTATGCACTAAGGCAATTGAGAGCGATAAGTCTTAATTGCTTAAGAAAACATTTGATATTAAAAAGCAAATATCTACAACTGTAAAACTAGAAACCTAAAAGCTAAATGTATATTCCCATTGAATAGAATCCCATTGGGTCGAATTCCCAATGGATCGAATCAAAAAATATACTTTCAAAATTGATCGAATTCTAATTTTGCAATCCCATTGGGTCGAATCCCATTTATTCGAAAAAGCATTCTAAAATTGAAATCTGTTTATTTCGTTAGGTAAGGTTAGGTAAGGTAAGTTTAGGTTAGGTTAGGTTAGGTTAGGTAAGGTTAGTTTAGGTTAGTATAGGTTAGGTTTCATGCTTTCACTTGTGAGCAAACAAAATGTCGGTCGAATGGGAAAGTCGGTCGAATGGGATTCGGGTGAATGAGACCCAATGAGACAAAAGCAAAGCTAAATGACCAAAATCCATAACGCTTGGAAATACCTAATTTAAAATAAAGTCATTCTAATAAATACTGACATTGCTTAACAAACTAGGATATTAACCATATTATTTACTATCAGTTTCGGTTGAAACAGTCTGTTCTATAGTTCGACGTTCGATTATTTCGAATAATAAACACGGGATACCTTTTACACTATAGCGCGCTCACTTCTCTAAAAAGGGAGTCAAACTCCACAAATCAGCGAACACGAAGTTCTTGGTGGTGCCAACGAACCGCCCAAATGAAGGCGCTTGTAATTTGTGGATCCCGATGCGATTGGTACTTATCACATTTATTGACTCATGAGAACGGTTCTCCGGTGCTTGAGGGAGGCAGGGTTGTTCTCATGAAACTGGAGGTTGGTCGACGGTACCATCGGTGAAAAACACTACATTTCGCACCCACACTAATTATAAATGATTATGACTGCGGCGAGTAGATATTTCCTCGTGGATGCCAGACCGCTCTCGGGAACGAAGTCAGCCTGGAGTTCCAGGGATTTCCGGGAGAAGCAATTTTGCAAACCAAACCGGAACATTCCGAAATAAACGCGAAATAAGTATAACAAAAGCGTAAAGCCCTATATTACTTAATAACATTAATTGACCCAAAAGCATCGTTACATAACGTAGAAACTCAACGCGAACCCAGTTCCACAAGCTGGAATCGAAGCCGGCTGCTCTTGCTGCGAGGCGTAAGTGCTAACCACTCACTCACCAACCACACTATTACCTTGACTTTTAACAGAAAAATATAAAATTCGTTTGGAAAGAAGCGTAATATATCATATTTATGAAAACTATTACTATTACAATTAAAATAAAATTTCTAAATAAGTATCTTTAGACATGGTCACTTTTAAATTTTTCGTCGTATGGCCGAGTAACGCACAAAGTATATTTTCCGCGGTGATGACGTGTGCGGTACTGGACGGATATTCACAATTGGAAGGACCACGTCCCTAAATTACGTTACAAATAATCTTGCTTACTTCAATTGTAATAAAACCATATCCCTTCAAATTATAGAATTACATTAAAAATCAATTTTTTATTGTTTTACAAGTATAGTCATAAGTATAAGTATTAAAATAATTGATGATATAGGTTTCGAAGCATAATTATGATACGTGATTTAACGTTATTCAGTAGCTCCACCTGTCTCCTCCTGCACCATTTCGAAAAACTTGCGCGGAAATCCCTTCAGCTTTAAAAGCGTGAACTAATTTGTAAAAGGTCCCATTTCAAAATATTTCCATCTCTTGTGACCACGAATTACGTATTCTTTTGCAGGTCTTCGTCATCTCATTGCAATTCATTATTGGCATACAAAGGGCACTTTCAATTCCCGGCGCGACTCCAACGCCTGATGCTCCAAACGACACGGTCCGATTCAATAGTGAGCCGTCATCGGTAAACGCCTTCGAGCTGGACAAACGGCCAGCACGCCAAACATTTAGGGCCACCCTCCATAATGCTTCATTAATCCTAAAAAATATCGAGTTTGGAACCACGGGAGCTAAATCAGTAAGGTTGGTGCTTAATGAACTGGATGAACGCGATTCGGGGATACAAATACTCGTAATGATCCAGCCAACTTCACCTAACAACGCTACTTCACCCAGAACGATAGCAAAGATTGATGTCCCTAAGATAAACAAAACATCGGACGCCAAACGGGTGGTTCTGGAAGCGGAAGTTCAAATACAAGGCGGGGTACAGGACGTGCATTTCGTCTTACCACCGTCAGTGAAGCCCTCGCGCCTATCGTCAATATCTTTCACCGCCGCCGGACCCACCCCGGGTCAGTGGTACTTCATCTCCGCTCGCTTGAACGGGAAGGCACTCGAAGTGGCCGGCGTGGGCACCGCGGAGGGCCCCGTGGACATGTGGACATTCTTCTATGGAGACAATCAGATCTTTAGATTCAATTTGGTGTCGACCGACTTGTACAAGATAGAGGTGAAGCGCACCGGGCTCGTACTGGAGGTGGCGGGTCAATCCGTCTTGGATAATGTCGCGATTCAGTCCGCCACCTACAAGGGAACTGACAATCAGCATTGGTTGGTCGAACCGATCGAAGATGGTATGTTTAAAATTATTAACCGAAACAGTTACAAATCTTTGGATATCTACGGGGGATACGTCGACAATGGTACTCCAGTTCATCAATACGGTTACTGGGCTGGTCCGAACCAGAAATTTTTCCTCATCCCTTTGTGTTAAAATAAAGGGCCTAATAAAATTGTAAAATTACTCGGCATTTCTCCCTGAAATTCTATCGTTATGGATCTTTTTACAACAAATAAAACCAAAATCATAAAATCACTATATATTATTATTATATAATCGTATTGGTATACAATTATACTATAATTCGGTTTACTATTCTGCTGTTAATTGTTTGCTTTTACAAAATGTACCGTATTTCGTGTAATAAAATAAAATCATCGAGAGCTTTTACCACTGGAAACTTCCATCAACACCTATAGCTCTCCAAATATTTTGTCCGAGTTAGCCAAATTTGGTCTTCGACTACAAATACGGCCGCCTTCAGATTGCCTCTGCGTAGTTTACACAGCTTTTGGGGACACGAGGTGGTAGCCAATTAAAAAACAATTGTACACAAAATTTCTGATTTCCAAATATTTCCAATATTTCTTAAACATTTCCAAAAATTTCGGATAATTCTTAAACATTTCCTATTTTTCTAGATTTCCAGAAATATCGAAAATATTATTTCTCTAGATTTCCAATATTTCCTATGGATTTCTAGGTTTCCAGAAATAATTATTTCGATTTCTCACTGTTTGTACACCAGATTTCTTAAGTGGCTGTCCCCCTCTTAAAACTACTGGTAATCTTCTATCGAGGCACAGATTCAAATATATAAATGAAATACCAGTAAATCATCAATATAAAATTTAAGCTTTAGTAGATAAATCAAAAATGTTTCTTGCTGGTACGATTTTTAGTATTACTCTTTTTTTATTCAGGTGTGTAACGTGTGGGACAATTCAATCCGCTCGTCCACCGGATTAATCAGGGCGAGAAAGGTTTAACGGCCACGCCAACGGGTGGATACGTGGGGCCTGGGGTGGAGCCACCCGTGGCGGAAGTATTCCGACCACCCGTTGGGGTATAGGTAATCGTCCTCACACGGCCATCCTCAAACTCTACTTCCCAGACGCTTGGGATTACAGGAGTACGCCACTACTCCGGCTAGTGGTACTCTAACAGTAACCTCTTAATCGTCCCCCCGTAAAAAATCGAATCAGCCCATTTTCTCATTGGTGCCGTAAAACACGTGTCTTTCGACTCGATTGAAGCGGACCCTAGTGAGTACGAAAGAAGACAACGGGACAGAGGACGTTCTGACGTAAGGGAAATAACTTTCACAAGTTAGGGGGATAAATTTCCGTGGATGTTTTCAATTGTATCAGTTAATTGTCGTCACATAAATTATTGATTAAGATGTTTTATTTAATTCAAATTTAAAATTAATTTGTTTTTCAAAAATATTTTATTAAACCATGAGAAATAAATGTCATAATACATAAAACACATTTTTATACATTAACAATAAATAAAGCAATATTTTAATTATTCAGTGAAATATTTTTAGTCAATTTTTGCAAAATGGGCCCATATATTTTTTTGGCAAATAATTCCTGTGACCAGTGGAAGATTATCTTCAGAACTAGTCCAAATTCGGGAACACTAGGAATGCGGAAACAACGGTCGGAAATAGCCTGGAAAAGTATCCATACTCAGCAACGAATTATATTGACTCATATCTATTGATGTTAACGTGAATGCAGATAATCTGATATTTGGTCTATCGTAATTAGTCCGGGAACTAGATAACTTAACATATATCTGTGAATCACTAAGCCGTCGCGCAATAGTTTGAATGAAACTTTAGTCCACAGAAAAGTCTTGAACTGGCTGTCATTAAACATTGAACAAGTGGAAGATAACAAACCGCCCCATTTATGCGAAACATCATTATAAACTGATGATGTTTTATGTGCAACATCTACAATAACACATCAGTTTATAATGGAGGTGAAACTCTCACTAAATTATAAAAAAAGAATTGGAGCACAACGTGTCTGAATCTTCTATGTCTTCGACTTTCGCCATTTCGCCCGAAAAGAGCACTTCTTGACTTCCAACGTCGACGATTATCATCTAAGCCAGCCGCATGATGAATATTTAACCAAAACTAGCCATATTTCCCGCCAGTCTGTCCATTCTGTTAGTTAAAAGGAAATATGCAGTACATGTGGGTCTGAAGAGACTCCAGAACATAAAGCTACATAAAAATATAACATATGTATCTGTGCCATAATTGGTATCATGTAGAATGTGTGAACCTGCGTCCAGCTATTGCATAGAAAGTCTATGATACGTGGGAATGTATAGCCTATATCCAGCCATTTAATTTTTTGGACCTGAGCACAAAGAAACAGCCAGTGGCTATTTCTCCAGTTGTATCAATGGCAGTAGAAAATGAGTTTAGTGACGATACCCAAAATTTAGTTAAACTATAGATTCAGGAAGTCTAATTCATTCAGCCTTGCCTTCTGAAGTGTCCAAATAAATGGTACGAGTAGACATTAACCACCTCGAGGGAGTGATTTCCAAAGTATGGTTTCTGTTCTTACCACTACAGAAACCACACAGCTCATCGGGTTACGGTGCGCGTGATGCAATCTGAAATGACATAGACTGAAGGATTTGTATACAGCTGTCAAGATGCACATTGATAACAGCATCCAAAACTTACACTACACAATCATGGCGGATGTGACTGAGCAGACTGAAAAAATTTGCCGTCAACTGGATATAGTCAGACAGATTCAGGAGGCTTGTCAAGGAAAATCTTCAACCCTGGAACAAAAAGTACTAGAACAGAGGAAATGAGTTACTTGCAGAATCAACTTCACTGGAAGACTGACAAGTGGATAGTTGTGGAAACCGCTGCCAGAGACCGTCCAGATCCTGAAGCATAAATAGTGCCCAAAAATGTCTTAGCTTATGGAGTCACTACATCAACTCTAAATACTTCTGAGCAGGCCCGGGGTTGGTTAATTTCCCACCATAAGTCAGAGGACGAAGAGGAGTTTAGGGTTATGGAATGCCTCCGGTTTGGCAGAGGGGATACATTGGCAAAGAAACCTGACGTCATCACGTTGAATAATATAGAAAGTCGTAACCTTATATTGCGAGCTGCCCCAAACCTAAGGCTGATCGCAACAGAACCCAAAAGTTATTTATCTCATCAAGGGAGGGGAAGGGGACGGTTCCAATAAGTGCTAACCAAAAACAAAACGTCAGAGAGGGCTTCAAGGAGCGGGCCCAACTAGACACTTAACCACTTTCGATTTACACCCCGATTCTCGAACCTTAAAATATGGACCATCAAAGATTGACGTTGGGAATGTGAGGGTATGTAAATATGTCATATTCAAATATTAAAGCAACTGTCTATCATTGCCACCTGAGCTAAAATTCAAAATAGCGAAACAATAACGTCGTCAGAGAGCCATTATAGAGTATAATATTTAGAGCACTTTTACTCTGCTTAGTGAACTTTAACCTAAATTATATATCCCATATAAAATATATTGTAAACAATTCCTATAATTGAAGTTTTTGATAAATTTACAAACGAGCCAATCAACGCGAAGCATACTTTTATGTCCCACCTTTTGAGTCAAAATGTAGCTTCAGCATCTTGTTTTGATTTCGACGCTAGTGACTTCTGTTGAAAAAAGAGCTACTTCACCTAGAGCCGACACTTGCTTTAAAACTAGGTCCCATCTATGAATAAGACTGTAGATGGCGCCACTTTCCCGACGCGTGGAAAACGTGTCGGACTGCTACAAAACCCAAAGATTGAGGGGCCAGGGCATTCAATTTCTTCAGCCAGATTGTGGGAAATTTCCAATATTGTGGGAATTTTTGGGGTTCATTTTGGCTCTATGGGACAAAAGGTAATTATTTTTAAAAACGTTGATTTTGTGGGAATATTCATGTCTGCGGGTATTTATCCTATGTTTTTTTACTATCAATAGAAAGCCCAAAATTATCTAGAGCAGTGTATTTTCGTGAATCTTGGTTTTATAAATAATATAAAGGAGGTGCCTCCTAATACTACAATCAATAAATGCATAGGCCTAACAACAAAAATGTTAAAACATTGTAATTTCAATACAATTTAATTTTTAACGAAGCACGAGGGAACAAGGCTTAACAGGGATAATAAGAATCTGGGTGGAACAACATTCAACCATAAAGGAACCTGGTTCGTAGGCTTTTAGCGACTCCTATTTTTGGACAGCCATTACGGAATTTTTATAAAGTTATAGTTATTCCGTTCATCCATAGGTGGACACACTCTACTAAGCACAAAGGTCAATTGAGCCACAGTTCACTAGCCTTCTTTTCCTCTCCAGGATAGTAGTTTCTTCCTCCATGATTCATCCGTTGCTATCGGGGAGTGAAATGAAAACCAGATGGGCTAGCCCATATTACACTCTCACCCCCTCTGTAACATATCAAACTTAATCGAAACTTTTTACCTCTCCGAGGGGACAAAGTCCCCTAGAAGGGGTTATACGAATGGGGTTCGTTATTGTAATGTTTATGTGTAGGGAGAGAATGTTGTGATTTATTGGCGCCGGCCGGGAATGGAACCCGGTTCTGCTGCGTGCAAGAGATTTACTCCAACCACTGAGCCACCGACGCTTGTTAAGCTACGGTGTTTTTCGAAAACCGCTTTGGTGAATGTCCTTTACGAAGTTATAACGTAAGGTACTATAATTTAATCTACATCATTTTAAATATTTATAAATTATATTAATCTTAACGTTTTTTAAATCAAATACGGGGTTTACGGGTAGAAAACAATTGTGTGTAACCCCAAAAAATAAAATTTATTGGAATTAATTTACATTTGAAACTATTAATTATCCACTCAAATACCTGTCCCTTCTTGGCCGCAACGAATGACTCAGGTCTACGTATATATCACCTTCTTTACTCAGCGTAGCTGAGCTTTTTCCTATAATATATGTCCCTTCTTAAGAACTATACACGCATATATTTCTTGAAATGTTTTATTTGTTATATTTTATAAATTATATAGTTATATATTATATAAATATATGTATATTATACAGGAGGTCTCAATTTGCTCTATCGGGCCATTTTTCTCAAAATGTATTTATGCTAGGGTTCTGAAATTTGCAGGGTGTATTTGTTAGGTATGGAAGGCTTTGGTTACTAAATTGCAGAAAAATCGAACGATTTTGTGCCGTTTTGGAAAATTTATTTTTTCACCGGTAGGTGTCACGCAAAATTTTTCAATAGAAAAGTTGTAGGGCATAGTCGAAAGTGTAAAAATAATTTTGGTTCGGGTAAGTCCGAGTACCCGACGAAAGAAACTACGTAGTTGAACAGTACTTAGTTACGTCTTATATTTGGCAGGGTCCCGCTGATTTTAGAGTAAATGTGTTTAACCTAATAATGGACCGCATTGTCAGGCACTAGATTCACGTTTTTTACAACACAAAAAGTTGTATAAAGATTTATCTTGCTTGGACACAGCAAATTTTAAAAATATTACAGAGAAGGGCTTCGAAGATGACGCCTTGGATGGTGTTAAGCTTTCTCCACGAATCAGTAAAGATGAAGTTTTGTTGGAATTGCTTTCTTTTGCTTCGAACTTCGACGTATTAAAATTATTGCTTAATAACGATGAGAATATGGATTCCAGTTGCAACAAGTGCAAGGTTTGTAGCACTTGTCCGTCCTGTGTACTAAAAATTCTGGCATCCAACAGACTTCACGACAAGGAATTATGATAACCTTTATGAACTTTATAAAGTCTTCTGCACACTATCAGTTACTCAAGTCCAATGTGAGAGGACATTTTCAAAGCTAAAAATAATAAAGACAAAATTAAGGCTAAGAAATTCACTGTCCGAGGAGAGCTTGGAATCATGCATTTTGCTATCCATTGAAAAGGAATTGTTAGATGAATTGGATGTAGAAGCAATTATTGACAGATTCGCACAGTCATCTAGTGTATTCCAACGGTTACTCAAAATATCGTGGAACATGAAACATGCTTTTAAACAACCGGTTAATAAGTAAATTTTCGGCACCGTATACCTATTTAAAAAGCTAGCATTTGTCTAAAATATAAACTAATAATAACAATCTGTATAATTATGTTTACATTTAGTATCGACTGTATATTGCCTTTAATATGTTATCTGTAATTATTAAAAACATTATATCGCTAAAACATTTCTTTTATAAATGGCGACGAACCAGCGACCTATGAGTTGCCGTTTCAAAGAGTATTCCAATTGAAAGGAACTGTTACTAATAGGTGATTTATAAAATGCTATGGCTTAATAAAAAATCGGGATATATCTTACGCGAGACAAGGGAACACCTATATTGTGGGCTTAGTAGTCCAAAAGGAAGAGGCGTTGGGACCGCAACCCACAGGTCGCTGGTTTGATTCCAGCCTGAGGCATGCCCAGTGGTATTCCTTGATTTAATTTAAAATATTATAGCATTTATCCTTCTAGTTTTCGGCAGTAGCACACAATTGAGTAAAAAATAATTAAAGCGAAAACATTATTAACATAAAACAATATTTCAGGGGGGAATGTTCCTTTTTCGGAGGGTGTCTCCCCCTGTCTACGCCTCTGGTTTTGGGTGGGCCCCCTTTGACCCCTGGCAGTCCACATTTTTAGACCCAGTCCGCCACTGCCGCGTAGCCTCTATTTCGTTTTACGGTGATCTATAGAGGTAGAACCGTGCCAAAATGACTACCTTGTAACCTGGCATAACCAATCTCTTGTCCACTCTGTCTTCAAGGTCATCCAATTTTACAAACTTGAAAAACTCCCATCATAAAGAGTTTGTCTAGCAAATTTCGATGTAACACGAATTGGTTTCGAGTTATTTGCGTTTTCTTTCAATTTTCATTTTAACGACCTTTGTGATTTGGAAAAACCGTTACTCGACTTCCTATTGGTCAAATTCGATCGAATCAAAGCTAATTAGACCTACAATGTGACGTGGAACACTTTTCTAATTGGGACCAGCTTTCTAACACTTACGGTTCTCACGTTAATTTTTGGATGACCTTGAAGACATAGTTCAAGGTCATTGAAATTTTTACACTTAAAACCTTCAATCTTGATGATGATGTGTATCAAATTTCAGTACTCTAGCACGAGTATCTTTAGAGTTATCAGCTCCCGATCCTTGATTTCGACACGTTATCAACTTAACGACCTTCTTGTTTTTCATCTAGCATTTATCGGCTTCCTATTGGTCAAATCCGATCAGGTCAAAGCTATTGGTACTTAGAAAGTCACGTGGAACACTTTTCTAATTGGAACCAACTTTGTAACACTTACGGTTCTCGAGTTAGTTTTTGGATGACCCTGAAGACATGGTTTAAGGTCATCGAGATTTTCGCAGTAGGTTTCCCCCTACATCTTGTATACGACTTGAAAATTTCAAAATCGCACCTAAAACAGATTTTGAGATAATCGCCCTGGTTCATTTTTTAGGGGACACCCTGTATATCTTGATCTTTGAGATTTTTAAAATGTAGTAGTATCAGTCCAGTTGAATGGAATTATAGGAATATTCCAAGAGTTCAACCAATGTGCCATTAACTTCAATCGGAGACCATTCGCTTTGCACCTGCCTAGGGGCCCTTATCGATCTGTCGCTACGCACTGATTAAAGACAAAAATAGAAACTAGGCTCAATTGGACATGACCCGTGCAAACTCTGTAAAAGCATTAGCATGTTTGAATGTCAATTAACTTCGAAGTTTCAAGGTTAAATCATTCGTGAGAAAAGCTATTTTATAAAGGCCAATTAAATACTAATATTGGACGTCACAGATTTTCGCGTAAACATATTTATTATTAGTTTCCTAATGATTTTTCATGTTTGTATTCCAATATTATTATTATAATATATTATAATTATTTATAACTGTTTATAATCCAAAACTGAACTAAAATTGTTGGTATTGCAAAGAGGTTTTCTAATATTGAGGTTTACAGAAACATTAATTTATTGTAATTCGTGTTATTATACATTTATATCTTACAAACAAGTATAATATTAAATTGTAGTAATCCCTCTATGAAATTATATTTAGTTAACTCATAAATTTCCATCATACTTATATTTTATCGAACACCTAAGATCACTCACCTAGCAAAAGGCTGCGTGTGTGATTCAAATCTATTTTATTTTGTCAAATTGATCAACGCTGCACTCTACACCGAGGTTGCTAGAGATGTTACTATGGCACTACACAAAATATTAAAGGGAATGTAACTTCAGTAACTTCCTTCTCCCCTTTCTCAAGGGGACTCCAATATTGGACGCTTCTTGCGGAGGTAACCCTTATAATTGTTGGGGTCTTTCATAACATTTCCTTTTAACCGCCAAACTTTTATTTTATGATTCGAATTGATCCAGTCTATTTTGAGGGTGTTCAATTAAATTTATTTAAATCATTATATTACCTATGGTAATATCGTCATTCCTCTAGCCGTTGTAGAGTGCAGTTATCTCATTAAGTACCAATACATTTATTCTTTAAGCCGATAGCGGTTAAGCGCATGACAGGTGGTCCGTATTTTAATTAAAAGATACAAATTAAATTTAGCCGTCTGGAAAATTGGGTTTCCCGGAACGATTCTGGTGAACATTTAAAATTCACCTAAAAAGAAATTTCTTGTGCGTGTATTCGTAGCTTATAAGTTGGCTTTGATGGAAACCGTAGTACAGCGTATACACGACTGAAAAACAAATCGCAGCCGCTGGAAATAAGATTCGTGATGTCCGGTCAAAAATATTATCCCCCAAGGTCGCGCTAGCTTCCTTTAACTTCACACCCGGAACGGATTCGTTTTGATAACTAATTTTGTCCATCGCTAATCTCTTCCCGCCTCTGAGTTGATGGCTTTGCGGTTTTGGTTTTACGTGAACCTGCGCAACGAAAACCCGTTACGATTGTCGCTACTCGGAAAGAAACGGCAGGTTTATCTTACCTTGGACCGTCTTCTACTAATGGATTGAGCCAATGTAAATTCCAATAGCGAACAGAACACCATCAGCAGACATCCGAATAACCAAACATCCATAGCTGTCATGTAATTAACGGCTGGTAGACTACTTCGAGCGTGGGCGATCTGCGTCGCCAAGGTCAAGAGAGCGGTCACGCCTAAAGTGACCCTTCCGGGAATGGCCGTCACGTCCAACCAAAAGGAAACGAAGGACAGGCAGACAACTAAGAAGCTGGGAATGTAGGTGTTGATGAACAGCGCCGCTAGATTACGTCGAAATTGAAAAGAACATCTGAGAAGTGACGCTTTACCTATGAGAAGTATCGTTATCAAGTCGTTAGTGAATAATTCATTCACTCTAACTGGGTACCAGTTAGGAGCGAGACGTTAAAACTCTCCATTTTGGGAGGAAAACACAGAGCGAACTGTAAAGGGCGCACTTCGCCCACGAACGTGACTGCTGGAATTCTAGTCAAGGCCTTCGGGGTGCCGTCGTCTCCCAGCCATCTCATCAGGGCTTCGCTCGATTTCGAGGACACTGCGGGTTAAATACTCGCGCATTAGATCGTGTTCACATGAATTTAATCATTTCAACCATGAATATCGAACTATATACTATAACTATAACTATTCTACCATCTGGGGCTAAGATGGGCGGTGCCTTTCTGAATTTTACGTAATCACTTAAGCCAATCAGGAGACAGGCGTTTGTCGGTGACTCGATCCACAAAATTTAACCGGTGAAGAAAATGACCCGTGATTCTTAGAAAAATGCCTGTAGTCTAACCAAAATTACTTGATAATCATGAATAAGGGAATAGGCCGATAAAAATATTATCCTACTAGGAGACTTCCCATCAGTACTTCCCCCAAGTAAACCTGCAAAAAAGAGGATTTCTCTGATTGATCGGAATTTACCGCCAACTTCGACGATTATTTTTGCAGTCTAATGAATTTGCAATTCGCGAATCGGCAAGTTTGAAGCGATGGATTATCCAAAATGTTAATGTTTTTGATAAATGTAAATTAAATAACATTTAAATAAAATTTGAATTTAATGTATTAAAATTAAGGCATTATAGAATATACTGATACAAAAAGTGTTTTTAATCGTTATTATTTTTCAGGGACGCCAAGGCCTAACACTAGCTCACTAAGCTCTGTCAAAATTGCAGAATTAATCCCAAAAAGAAATTGGACTAAACTTCTAAAAGATATCCCCAAAGAATATTCGGATGAGATTATTGCAAAACATCATTCAAGAAGTAAAAAACACAAAAACAAAGGCTACCGTATGTTCAAATCTAACGGAGTCACGAATGTTTCAACTCAGTTTGATTGGATATTTCGTTATCGTAATGTTTATGTGTAGGGTGTGAAAGTTAAGTCTGTGTTATGACGGTTGTGGGTGATGAGTTTGCTGTGTTTGTGTTATGACGGTTGTGGGTGTTGAGTCTGTAGGGTTTGTGTTTGTTGAGTCGGTGTTTGTTGTGTTTGTACGGGCGTTTTCTCTTCAACTCCTGCTTATTGACTTTTGGGACGGACCGAGTGCTGAGTGTTATGGCAACCTCTCAACGTCCAATGGCAAGGCTTCCACCAGTTGTTCACCGTATTCGTCTTAGTATCAATTTGAGATTAATTAGCGCCGGCCGGGAATCGAACCGAGGTCTGTTGCGTGCAAGAGATTTACTCTAACCACTGAGCCACCGACGTTTGTGAAGATACGGTGTTTTTTAAGTTATGGTGTTTTTCTAAAACCTTTTCGAAAGTGTGATATTGGAAATTGGACGGCATTGGTCTTTTTCATACGGTATGTGTCACAAGCTCACAACGTCAACTGTAAGTCTACGAGTCGTCCACTACCAGATCTTGAATATAGCAATTCTAAGGTATCTTCATCAAGGGCGAGTGTTGAAATAAAATGAGCGTCGTTAAAGATGCCGCAACTATTTCGTAAGCGAGAAAAATACAAATACCCTCTGTAGATATTTCTTTCATTAAAATTTGCTCGTATTATATTCGGGTCATTCCATACGATTTCAACCACTCATGTCACCATGGGTCAATCGATTTTTTTAAATTTTAAACACAGATAGATCTGTCTAAAAAACTGTGATATCCAAAGTTTTAGCTGAAAATATTGAGAAGTTTTAGAATAAACAGAGTTTAACCGAAACCCCACATTTTTTGGTATATCGTACCTCTTTTTCAGTACCCCTTCGCTTTAAGTTTAATAACGTTTTATAAATATATTTTATTTTAACAAAATAACACAATCTTACACAATTCAATGGTGGAGTTTATATAGTCCTAACTATAATTGATACCAGGTTATTGGATGTCAAAATGTACATTTTTATTTTTGGGGGGTCTCATTCAAGGGGTTAAAGGGTCCTGTGGGCGATTGAAAATACGAAATATAAATACACTATTAGATAGCTCTATAAAAGAGCTTTAAAATAAGCTCTTAAAAAGGGGTATTTTCCCTGTTTTTATTTGATAAATCAATAACTATTTTCTTGAAATTCAACACTTTTGAAATTTTATATTTTTGATATCATACAAAAAATGGTTTAAATCTTTCAGAAATTATTACTACGTATTTAACGATGTGTGATAAATAATGCTCGAATATTTTCTAAATCATAATGTTTAAAAATAAAGGATCTAGCTCTGGAAGAAGTTGCTGGAGGCGTTGATATTAGTCGCAAAATCAAGTTAAGAGGTACATGGCATTTGTCGTCCCGTTTAGGCCATGACAGACTGTTAACTTATGTATATATTTTTCAACCCTTAATTTTGAGTAGTAAATTGATAAAATATTTAATTGAAAATAATTGCGTGTTAAATAGAGTCATTGAACTTTTTAGTATCGCCTGTAATGTTTGTTGTAACTGAAAACTAAACCTAATCTATAAATACCTAGAAAATTCTTATACCCTTCAGTAATTGATGTTTTCTAATACACCATTTTGGTTAGCTTGGAAAATACATTAAGAAACACATGGTAGAATAAATGCTTCCGAATTTCATTTTTACCTTTTGTAATACCTAGCTCCCAAAAGTATCAACACTTGCAAAAGATTCATTTTATATTATCTATAATGTGTGATAGGTTCAATTTAACCTTCTTAGGGGGCAGCCTCGGCTGTGACCAGTTCATTCTTCACTGAATCTTAGGCGGAATTCACAATTTAAAGAAAAAATATTAATTTATATGAATAGTCAGGAGTGGTTCTTTGAAATATTTTCAATTACTAACCCTAAAACAATATTACTTTAACTACGTATACAAACACAAAACTAAATTTGTGTTAAAATAATACTCAACGGCTCATGTTTCTCACTTCGTAAAACTCACCTTTTTATATCTGCTTATGGAAGAGATGATTTTAAATATTGATTTTTGAGGCACAAGTTTAAAATTATTAACAATAAAGTCAACGTTAAAATAATTAATAAAAGACGAAATCAGAAGTAAATGAACCGAAGTTATTGAAATAGCGCTCAGAATCGGAGGGCGTTTTCCTTATGAAAATGATGATAAAATCGAGTAAAATAAAAGCTAATTTCCATCCCCGTCTTTTGACGTGATAAATTGCTCTTAGAAATAGCTTTACCAACAGTTCCCATGTATAAAAAAATGGTTTCATAAACACAAAATTTTTTTTTCAGCCCCGGAGCGTGCAAAATTTCAAATTCGAGGTCAAAATGTAACTTCATAAGGAAAACGCCTCCAACATGGGGAGTTTAGCAGTCTGATAACTTCGGTTCATTTACTTCTGACGAAATTTAATGAAACAAACATTACGCAATTTCTTAAGTACTAGCAATTTTTAAAACTAAGCATGTTTTTAAAAGATTGGGTACCTTCCTAGAATTTACACAACGTAATAAGGTAATAACAAGCAGTTAGGCTTACATAAAATAGTTTATTACAATTAAATTAATTTAAATAATTACAATTTTTTCAAAAATAATTCATTATGAATTTGCATTTTGGTATGTAAACTGCGCATGTGCTACTCACGGAAAATAAACATTTATAAGAGGAATTGGTATTTATTGCATAAATTAACAAAGGCTGGTTGTGGGTAGATAAAAAAATCTGGTTTGAAGAAATATATAGTTCAGGTCATTATTCCTCTTATAAATGATTATTCTAGGAAGGTACACAATCATTTAAAAACACCCTTAGTTTTAAAAATTGCTAGTACTTCAGAAATTACGTAATGTTAGTTTCATTAAATTTCGTCTATTACTAATTATTTTAACGTTGACCTTATTGTTAATCATTTTAAACTGGTGCCTCAAAAATAATTATATAAAATCATCTCTTCCATAAGCAGATATAAAAAGGTGAGTTTTACGAAGTGAGAAACATGAGCCGTTGAGTATTATTTTAACACAAATTTAGTTTTGTGTTTGCATACGTAGTTAAAGTAATATTGTTTTAGGGTAAGTAATTGAAAATATTTCAAAGAACCACTCCTGACTATTCATATAAATTATTATTTTTTCTTTAAATTGTGAATTCCGCCTAAGATTCAGTGAAAAATGAACTGGTCACAGCCGAGGCTGCCCCTAAGAAGGTTAAATTGAACCTATCACACATTATAGATGATATAAAATGAATCTTTTGCAAGTGTTGATACTTTTGGGAGCTTGGTATTACTAAAGATAAAAATAAAATTCGGAAGCATTTATTCTACCATGTGTTTCTTAATGTATTTTCCAAGCTAACCAAAATGGTGTTTTAGAAAACATCAATTACTGAAGGGTATAAGTTTTTTCTAGGTATTTTTAGATTAGGTTTAGTTTTCAGTTACAACAAACATTACAGGCGATACTAAAAAGTTCAATGACTCTATTTAACACGCAATTATTTTCAAATAAATATTTTATCAATTTACTACTCAAAATTAAGGGTTGAAAAATATACATAAGTTAACAGTCTGTCATGGCCTAAGCAGGACGACAAATGCCATGTGCCTCTTAAGTTGATTTTGCGACTAATATCAACGCCTCCAGCAACTTCTTCCAGAGCTAGATCCTTTATTCTTAAACATTATGATTTAGAAAATATTCGAGCATTATTTATCACACATCGTTAAATACGTAGTAATAATTTCTAAAAGATTTAAACCATTTTTTGTATGATATCAAAAATATAAAATTTCATAAGTGTTGAATTTCAAGAAAATAGTTATTGATTTATCAAATAAAAACAGGGAAAATACCCCTTTTTAAGAGCTTCTTTTAAAGCTCTTTTATAGAGCTATCAAATAGTGTATTTATATTTCGTATTTTCAATCGCCCACATGACCCTTTAACCCCTCGAATGAGACCCCCCAAAAATAAAAATGTACATTTTGACATCCAATAACCTGGTATCAATTATAGTTAGGACTATATAAACTCCACCATTGAATTGGCCTTGCCAAAATGTGTAAGATTGTGTTATTTTGTTAAAATAAAATATATTTATAAAAAGTTATTAAACTTAAAGCGAAGAGGTACTGAAATCGAGGTACGATATACCAAAAAATGTGGGGTTTCGGTTAAACTGTGTTTATTCTAAAACTTCTCAATATTTTCAGCTAAAACCTTGGATATCAAGTTTTCTATCTGTGTTTAAAATTAAAAAAAAATCGATTGACCCATGGTGACATGAGTGATCGAAATCGTATGGAATGACCCATTCAACTGATTAACTTGTACTGTAAAAAGGGTTTAATTCAATTGTGCATTGTTTTAGTACGTCTAACGCACTGTTGTAACTACTTAATTTATAATATTCTGAATATATTATTATCGGTTGTTTCGTCTAAATTATTTAAATTATAATGAAAATTTTATACCGGGCGGGATAGACCCGGGATTACGGTTTTAGTAAATAACTCTTAATTGCGGAGATCTATCTTTAAGGGTCATCTCGAGAAATTAATACCACTAGGGACAATTCTTCCGAGGAGAGGTATATTTTGGCTTGCTAACTTGGTAACTTATAATTTACGTGTTAATCATAAGAAACGTTCGCGTAAGGCCACGATTCTTGCCAAGGCTTATGTTTCCCACAAAAATACTGCAGCAGACGAAATTTGTTTTAAACGTTTTTTATAGTTTTGATATCTGTACATTGATGGTGCTGCTGTTGAACATACGTCACAGACTTACTTCAACTTCCTACCCCATTTCCGAAATCCTCTAGTAGTGATGGAAAGAGAACAACTTAGGCGAAATATTTTTATAGGCCTATTGATTATAAATATTCTTAATAACTAAATTTCGCACTGAAAGCTAGTCAAGTTTCAAAACGTTGCCCTTTTTTTGAACGGTGGCACTTGACCGACGTCATAATACCAAAGCCACTCCCATCCTAGCGACTGAGGCCAGACTACATAATGCATTTCGATATTCATGGTTGAAATGAATGCATTCATGGCGTTCATTAATGTTTCGCGAATTTCCCACTCACTGAATCCCATCAGGATATCGCATGTTTGAGTGTCCAAAGGGTATTTTCGGAAATCCATTTGGCAGCTTAGAGTTACGAGATATCTGTCATGGCATAAACAATATCCGTGAGACCTTCGGGAGCTGAAATTTCTTGTGAGACAAATACCGGCTGAGGCGATATAGTAGCCCTCCCGGAAATACTTTAAAATCCCTGTTGACGGAACTGACGTCGTAAAGTTTTGCCTGTTTGCTATTGAAGAAAACGCTATCCGGCATCCAGATGCATTTGACGACGTGGGGTGGTAAACGATGGGCTTTGGAGAGGTTCATCCGATCAAACTTCAAACTGGGATCGGTCCAAAATTCGAGAAAGTAGATTTGCATTCCGTACTCCATTTTGTCCTCTCTGATATCGTAGATTTCCCTGACCACCAAACCCACGTACACCTCGATCGGATCTCCTAAAGGAATCAATTATCAATATTTTCGTTTGCGATTCCGTTACGCGCGCTTACTGTTGAAGTAAGTGTAGTTGTCGTCGTTTAGGCATACTTGCGGTTTGTAGAGACTCCAGTCTATGTGAGTTTCTCCCCTGCGGAAATTAGATAAACAAATATTTTTGAATTTCGAAATTATTTTTCTTTGAAACATTCTCCCTCATTGATAACAATTTGCTTTTGTGGAAGGGGTTACCGTCCTTTTATTTTCATCGGTTCTATTCTTAATTTCTTAGTCTTTAATTGAGAAACTTAATTGACTTTATAATGAAACGTACTTACCTAGAATCTACCAGCCAAACACACAGGAGAAAAATTACTTTTTTGAGGAACGATATTCCGTACAACATATTACTACGCTTATTGACCGTTATTTATTTCAAGAAAACATTGTAATGCTTTTACAGACGACTCCTTTATAAATGTTTTTTTTCTCCGAAGTGGTTTTCAACGGGCTTACTTTGTTAATTGCTTTTCTCACGTTTTTCACTAGAAAGCATTTTCTTGTCAAATTAGCCTTTCACGAAATCGCTGATACGAGAACCCCTAATGGATAATCGATTATTTGTCGCGCAACTTTCATCTTCCAGAGAAGTGTTTTTATTTTATATAAACACGTTAATTAAATTAATTGACTTAATAATTAGAAGAGCAACGTACTTACCTTGCCAAACGTTGAGCAGCCAAATCACCGTTTTAAGCTCCGTTATTCGATCTAACATTTTACTACGCTTATAACCCATATTACTTCTATCGAAGAAGTATTTATTTCAGGAGAACATGGTAGTTACACCGGGGGCGTTTGGTACCTTTATTGTCTCCAAAAAGCGTTTCTTTAATGCGTTTATTTGCATAACTCGTTTTCGGGGACACCGAAAATCGCTTCAAATCATTTTATTTCAAGTTCTTACATTATATTTTGTGGTAAGAGAGCCAAGTCAGCATATGACTTATAACCATATATATCTAAAAAAATCGGGGCTATAACTAATAAATAAATAAATAAGTTGGCAAGCCAAAATATACCTCTCCTCGGAAGAATTGTCCCTAGTGGTATTAATCTCTCGAGATAACCCTTAAAGATATATCTCCGCAATTCAGAGTTATTTACTAAAAACGTAATCCCGGTTCAATCCCGCACGGTATACAATTTAATTATAATTTAAATAATTGAGACGAAACAACCGAGTTTAATTTATTCAGAATATTATAAATTAAGTAGTTACAACAGTGAGTTAGACGAACTAGAACAACGCACAATTGAATTTAACCCTATTTACAGAACAAGTTTATCAATTAAAATGTAATACGAAGCAAATTTTAAATATCTACAGAGGGTATTTGTATTTTTCTCCCTTACGAAATAACAACACAAAAACCAGCTGAGAATATTTAAAGTTTATTTTATTCAAAAATATCTTGGGAAGCCACTTCCGAGGTGAATGTACATTCGTTATGTACTTTATCCCTAAAGAGAATAAATTATATTCAAAAATTATATATATAAACCGACTTCGTGACGTTAGTTAATTACTCGAAATATGGCGTAAAATAAAGTTCCATAAATAAAGTTTGATAATAGTCAGATACCACCCTGCCAATATGGCGGCTAACGACACTGTCGTGAAACAGTAATAGTCTAAAATAACAAAAGATTGTTAGGACGTCTGCTTGATGGTATGAGTCAATTTACTCAACCAGACGTTCTAGCAACTACTATTACCGCATACGGATGGCACTTGTTCGGCACTTGTTCATATTAGCAAGGTGGTATAGGCCTATTGGATCTAAAACGCGATATTAAAGGCAATTATTTAAAGGGCAACAAAAATGGTATTTGAAGATGGGAGTAGTTCGTACTACTGGCATTGTAGCTCAGCTGATCGGTAATTAAAATCACATCCCCAGCACCATTTTTTGCCCTTAATAAATAATGGCTTACACTATATTTGAAAGAAGATTTTTAATGATGGTTTCTTCTTCAAACTCTTCCAGCGATTTTGATAGCGCTTCGTCGTTCTCGCTGTGCATTTCCCAATCTTCAGAAATGTCAATAACTGGAAAACTAAAACAATAAAATAATTTAATACTAATCTTTCAGATTTAAATAGATCCACTTAGTGGCAAACTAGAGAAGCCAACTGCTGGATTTAGTCTGCTAAGGAGTTGATTTTTCAATATAAAAATGTGTCGGTTTTGCAGACCAATAATTAACAGTTTACAAGCTTCCCGCGTTAAGCCCTAGGTACCTTTATGTAAATCTAAAAGGCGAAATGGGCAATTTTAAAATGAAGTTTTGGCGCGTTAATTTCTAGCTTAATTTGTGGGGTTACACTACTCTGGATCAAAAACACGTTAATACAGGGAACCCAAGAACCACGTATTACATAATTCCACAGTACGTAGCTAATATTGGTACCAGTGGCGGCTTAAGGCCACTCTGGAGAACTTTTTACTTTAGATAAAGGCATCTCTGGCTACGTCAATCTCCCTTATTACGCCGGCACTAGAAGTTAATAATTAACCCCGGTCTAAAACATCCGGTCCATGGGCATAGCTTTGCCGCTCCTTACCGAAGATTGAAAGCCTTAACTTTAAGAAAATGGTAGTACCAATTCTGGGAAGAAGTCGAAGGTTGAGTAAACGAAATTGAAGGTTGAGTATTTGTGTCCATAATTTCAAACATCGATTTCATATTCTCTATTTGAGATGAAGTCATTCTGAAATATGGAAAAAGCGTGAGAGAAATAACATAACATAAGACAATTTTTACCAAAGGCCTAAATTCTCTATTAATCTTACCCAACTTGTCTAATAAGTTCCCATAGACCTGGCACGTGCTGCGTCAGTAACATGGTTTCTTTTCCTTATTTATTTGCTCCCGAATTTATAGACAAAACCAGTGGCGTAGCCAGGGGGAGGGATTTCCGGGTCCGGACCCCCACCCCTTAGGCCTATCTTTGACTGTACTAAATTTTCAGTCCTTCCCCGTCTTCCCTCTTAACATTCACATACTTAGACCCCCCTTAACAATTTTCTGGCTACGCCACTGGAAAAAACTTATAAGTGATATACACATAAATATAAGTAACAATATTTCAAATATAACACTTCGCTTTGTTTTAATACAGTAATGTAATGTCAAAGATGTTTAACAAACTTTACTAACAACGGTGATGTAACACTAACGCCACTGAAATATATCTCAAGGACGGTCATTACTTACGCAAAGGAACTGGACCCAAATGCTCACCTGGTGCCATTTACGAAACAATATCCTTTTTCCTTAAAGGAAAAACTTCCCACTGAAGTTCCAGTGTCCGGACACTCTTCCCATAATTGATATAACTGTTTTATGGTCTTTAGCGGATTGGTATAAATTTGCGAAGCGCCGTTAAATTGCAACGCCTCCAACACGATACTGGCGGGAGCCCCTTTTAAATAGCCGAAAGCAGCTATGCTATTAATCTGATTCGGAAACGCTATGGTTTAAGCAACGTTTCGATTAAACCTCGTTATAAATTTAATTACGGGATATTTTATTACGCAATTACATGTCTCAATTTTTTAAAACGCAATTTCAATTAACCCAGAACACACAGCAGGGTTCGCTCAGAACACACAGCAGGGCGGTCATCACAAAGCGACGGAAAACTATCGCTTCTAATCACTGCCTTAGCACAAAAGCAAGGCTCTCCCACAAAAGGACGAGAGTAAAAAATGCGTAACAAAAAATCAAATAAATATACAAAGAAAAAACTTGTCAATTATCAACTTTCCGTATTCTTTAAAACGACTATAACCTCAATATACTTGAAGTCACTGTTACCCGGGGTCGACATTTTACATTAATACACATTCGCGGAAATTCAATAACTGAACTGATGGTGATAATCGGCCACCGTGGCTTTAGCGGCTCTATTTTTAAATAATCGCACCCAAGCAACAGCGAATATCTGGCAACTTGTGGACTTTGCAGTCAAGCTCGTACAGGAAAATCAACGTGTTAATTTTCGTAGAAAAATGAAGGGTTCTCTGTCCAGTCGCTAATCCTTGGATACGTACTATTTTAAAACAGTGTTGCCAAGTTCTTTTCAACGAAGAAACCGTTGTTACGACGACTGACGATGATCGATATTGTGAGGTCACCGTGTTACATTAAATTTGAATTTTAGGTTCGAAAATTTATTTATTTAAATAAAAATATTTTACAAGGTCTTTTACGTTCTTAGTTAATTTTTGTGTTACGCAATATATTGAACTTTAGTATGCGCTAATATTATTACCCAACAATCGCTTTCTTTAGGGGACTATATTTCCGGCGGACGTCAAAAAATCCCTGCCTTTGGTAACGTACACAGGTAACGGTGATTTCGAGTATAGGTTAAAAAAATAGCGAATTAATAAAAGTGCATATATGCTAGTATGCGAATCACGTAAAATAGCAGAAATGCCAAAAAAAACCTAGTTTGACTCAAAGAAATTATCGTCGTTCTAAACTGATTAATTTCCCAAAGCGACCTGAGAATCAAGTGTTCCAACTAGCTCTTTTTTAAAAATGCAAATACCTTTGTGATACGAAAAATACGATTCCCTATAACAAGCTTCATAACGATCTAGAAAAGCTTTATTTCCAAATGCCAAATCTAACTGGCAATGATAATCGGTTGAATATTTATTCTCGAGGCCAGGCAAAAGAGACATGGCGAAAGTTCAAAAAACTTTGTTAGCGCCGTCTTACATTTTAAAAAGATAATATTGAAGTCACCAACAACAACTGTTGGAACTTCAGAAACGTACTTAATATCAAATAAGGGATTAAAATCTTCAAAAACAGCGCTCAAACTCGCTCCAGGGGACTTATACAACAGAATCAAAGCAATGGGCTAATTATCAATAAAAACATTCAACCAACAACGTTCTATACATGAGAATTTCTAAAAGGTCTGTCTTTTCGCAGAACTCGGCCTTCAAACTCGTTTAAAGTGTTTTTAATCGATTCCTTTAAATAAATAGACGAGCCAAAAGCCACTCGGCGTGCCGTTCTTGGCAAAGATATAGCACCTACTTCCCTAAAGGATGGCACACTCATGCTATCTGTCTCTTTTTTCCATGTTTCAACAAAACATAATAATTCACTCCCTAATATTACATTGTCGGCTAAAATATCGGCTAAATGAGCATTTAACGACTGTACGTTATGAATATAAATACACACCTTCCTTTCTAAAAACGGCAAAGCAATACGTTTAGTTTCTCGTAACCTTTTGAGTTCCAATTCAATAACATCGTTTTTAGGGGCATTTGGAACTTGAAACTTACCATCAATATACAAACCAGAAGCTGATTTTGCTCTACTACAAGCCACGTATAAGTGAGACTTTTGTAACTTTTTCGATGGCTTACAGTGCACTACAACCGAAGTATAAGTATCACCTTGGCTTTTGTGTATAGTAATGGCTTCGGAAATAACGAGAGGAAATTGTTTCCTAGTCACCGAAATGTTTTGTTGCTTCCATTTCCTTGAAAACGTTTTAGTAACTTTCTCAACGGGTGTCCATAACCTGCTAAAATCATTAACGTTATACAACCCAAAACTTCTTTGTCTTAGTTTTTTACCAACATCTTTGTCATCAAATTCCAACCAAACCCTAAACGGAAATTGAATTCCGTTTCTATTTCTGCCATACTCAATTTTCTTTAACCAGCCCGTTGCGCCATTCGTCAGTCCATCCGAGGTGTCAACGTTGTTAGTCATCATATATCTTACATCGCAAGCTAATGTTAAGTCCTTCGGAAGGCCGTAAGTATCGGACGTCGCTAGTGTACCGACTTGGGTTAAAATATCACTTTTTAACTTGGGACTCAAATCTCCGTTGACAACATCGACTGCAGACGAAGAAGCCTTTTCAGTTTCCATCCTAGATAGTTTCTCTGAGTTGAACCGATTTACTTCAACATTAGTGGCGAAAAGATGGATCGCATCAATTGGAGGTGTACGTTCAGCACATACCTCCAAACTATCAAAAAGTTGTACATCGTTCGAAGACATTTGACCAACTGCCATTCTGTTTAACGCTTCTGCGAAAATTTTATCGTCTTTCTGTCTCATAATTTCATCTAATTCAGAAAATTGGAATTGCCCCCATATAGGATTATCTATCAGCGAAGTGTAGACATAATCAAACTCATTCTGACTTTGAAATGCAAAAGAATCGCACACCGGCCGAAGTTGATTAAAATCTCCAACAAGTAAAACGGACACGCCACCAAAATAGTCAGGACATCCCATAATTTCCTGCAACCTAGCGTTAACTCGATGAAAGACTTTTGACCCAACCATTGATATTTCATCTATTATTAATAATTTTAATTGATCATAAAGCAACCTACATTTGTGCAGAGTTTCACTTTCTAACCTAGAAATATTTCCTGCAAATTGACTAACAGGTAGGCTAAATGTACTATGTAACGTTGCACCACCAATATTAAAAGCAGCTTTACCCGTAGGAGCGCATCTAATAACCTTGGCTTCTAATGGATTAGATCCTGGTTGTTTGTTATAAAATCTAGTAACTGATTCGTAAATTGCGCTTATCAAATCCCAACACCGGCCCCTCCCGTTTCAAACAAACGAAAAGGAACTTCGTTCGTTTTTACATGGAACCGGACCTGGTAAAAAATTTCCTTTGCTTGGAATTTAACTTCCTAAGAATATCGTGATATTCTGAATCGTCCACTAATGTAACTGAGGGTAAAACAGTTCTGTCAGTATATCCATCACCAACCTCTATATTGATGTTCCCCACAGCATCTTGCTCCGTATTCACTAGGAAATCAGGATCCACTTCGACCACTAATTTATCTATTTCATTTTGGTGTTCTAATTCCGGTTGAATATTAGATAAATCGGGGTCAACCAATTCATTTTCAAAATCTTCTAAAGCCTTTTCAAATGCTAACTCGTCAAACTCATTGTTAAATTCCTTTCTTACTTCGTTAATATTTTCTAAGTTAACCTCATACTCCGTTCTAAAGTCCTTCTCCAAAATATCTACATTTTCATCACGCCAAGGCACAAATAACATTAATTGCTCCCGATAAAAATTATCCGGATCTTTAATTAAACTAAAATTTCTGTGTCGGATAATTTTAGATCGACCTCGTTTTCTAACAAACCCAGAATCACCTTTTAACTTCAACCAGTTACCAAACGATACGCCATCACAACTTCCGTCAACCTCATCATCGTGAATTTGGGCAGGTGTAGGTTTACGACTTTTGGCGTATTCATACCAACCCGCAAACTGAGCTAACGTCACGGCCTCCATTACATCTGGCCTCTGTACATAATGGTCCACCAAACCACAGGAAAACACATCATTACTGTCCTCGGGCAACTCACGAAGCTCCGTACTAGTTTTAAGAATGCGCACACGATTCTGTGGCAAATTCGTGTTAGTGAAAATACAAGATCTACTTCTCCTTGATACTGGAATTTGTAAACTACTATAAGCAGCTTCCTGCGCGCTTACTTCGTGAGCATTTAAAAACTTGTTAGCTATAACTTTTAATTTTTCCTTTATGGTACATTTATCTTTTTTCGCTTCTTTCGCAGCGTCACGTAAAAGCATTGACATTCCTCGTTGCGACTTTCCGATATAAGATACAATATACATAACACATGCGTATGCGTCGAGAACCAACTGAACATCTATATTGGCTTGCCAAAGGCGCAAAATATCCTTGTTATAGGGATTAACTCTGGTATCTTTCGGGTCAATAAAACGGTTTTCTTTTTTAAAGCGTATGTTACGGCTGAAATGTATTCGTCCTCCGTCATTTTAAATTTTGTTAGCAGCTCCTCAAACGTATCGACCCAAAATTCGGCTTCCTTCGACTGCAAAGTATCGTAAAGCAATTTATTATTTTTTTTTGCACTTGAATTCTTCTCCTGGTGCTCCAACCTTCCTAAGTTTTGGATCGTACAATACAGTACGGGGCATTGGTGGAAAAGGAATTCCAAAACGACAAATATAAATATTTTTCACTTTCTTTCTGCACGTTGTCGTGTGTCTATGCATTTGTAATTTGGTCAAAGTATTTAGATTTTCATTACCGAGATTAGCGGCGCAAACTATTATTTTATCAATAAAGTCTTCTATTTCCATGGCATTAGACAAATCGTCCTTCAGTTTCGGTGCCCCTTTTATCCATTTAAGCCCATGTTGATGGGGAGAACCTCTTTGCTGTATTTCAACCCTAAAGTAGTAATCTTCAATGACACCCAGAGGAACTAATTTCTGAAGAGCTTTAAGTAGAGCTCGAAAGCGATGATCAAAATAACGAGCGCAAGTAACGGGATCTTCCTGAATTAATTTAGCCTTTTCGCCGTAAGTTAAATTTAACAGTTCGGGAACCTCTAAAATTCATTGACCGGAAGTCACGCGCAAAACGTTTAAAGGTTCAGGCCACCTACTTTCGGCAGCAGAAAGCGTTATAAAAAGGGTTGGAATACCCAATTGTCTAATCATGGCCAACATTTCCTTCTGCCTGTGTTGCCAATAAGAAGCAGATGACTGTAACCTTTCAAGCACTTAAAACCATCATCCTCCTTTACAAGCGTGTCAAGAGCACATTCACTCGCAAGATGCCCAGCTGTATAATTCGAACCATCCTTTTTGTTAGATTTCCTCATGCAAACCTGGATAGCTTGGCTCACTTTCAATGTTTCCAATTTCACAAAAGAATAAAAAAGTTTCGAAGAGATCTTCGCGCATCTGCGATCAGAATTACGAATCTCCCACTTAACAATATCCCCATAGCTTCCTTTAACTTTAAGTTATCTTTTCTGACCAACGTAAATACTTGGAAACGACAATTCTTCGGCGTCCTCATCAAACAACAGAGACATCGGTTTCTGCCCTTCTCCAGGAGCAAATTTAACATGCAAAGTACTCGTTGGCCAAAAATCAGCCGACGATACCAATAACGTATCCTGATTTCCAACTGGCACGGAATCAACAAAATCGGGTTCATTCCAGAAACCATCGCTGTCTCTATCGGCATTCGGTAAATCCCCTGCCTCACACGTCAACAAATCAGCATTACGCTCTGTTGTTTGCTGATAAATTTCATCAACAACAAAGTCAAGCTCTTCCAATGTACTTTTGTTTATTGCGATTTCATGCTTCTGATACAACGGAGATGTTACTAAAACATTAAGGGCCGCCATAATTTTTTTAGGTCTAACTGTTTCATACATAAACGGCGACTTGTATTGCATTCTTCTCATAAATTCAATCTGAATAGTATCCGTGTCACGGGGCAACCTGGGTAAAACAGATACCGTAGACTCAATATTGATTGGCACAATGACAACATTCCCTTTAATTCCTCTTTGTTGATCACATCCCAACTTTCGAATTTGCATAAAAGGTATTCTTGGTGATATCATTCTTTCTTCTAAATTCGATATATCAACTAACTCGTCTGGAATGGAGTGAAACACAAAACCGTTTTCGGGGCTAAATTTTGGTACTTGTTTTTTCTTTACGGCCAAATTGCAAGCGCTGCACAGAAAAACCACTTCAGCCAGTTCACGTGGTTGAATATCAGGCACAGACAAAAATATATTGGACTTTACTAAACTTCCAGATGCTCTAAAAAAAAGATTTGAACAACCTTCACATTTCCAAGTCAGTCTTTCTTTAATGGCCTTAAAATAAACGTCTTCAATATACATTGAACTAGCCCTCCTTTCTGCCGCAGAAACTCGATTTGTAGCACGTTCCGTAATCCTATGCGCAATGTCCTGCCGCTTGGCAACTTTCGCGTGACGGTTTTAAGCACGTTCCGCCTCAACGTATTCGGAGTCCTGACGCTTAGCAGCCTTCGCTTGTCGGTTTTGAACACGTTCCGCGTCAACGTATTCAGAGTCCTGACGCTTAGTAGCCATCGCTTCTCGTTTTTGAACACGTTCTGCCTCAACGTAATCGGAGTTCTGACGCTTAGCAGCCTTCGCGTGTCGGTTTTGAACACGTTCCGCGTCAACGTATTTGGAGTCCTGACGCTTAGTAGCCATCGCTTCTCGTTTTTGAACACGTTCTGCCTCAATGTAATCGGAGTCCTGACTCTTAGCAGCCTTCGCTTGTCAGTTTTGAACACGTTCCGCGTCAACGTATTCAGAGTCCTGACGCTTAGTAGCCATCGCTTCTCGTTTTTGAACACGTTCTGCCTCAACGTAATCGGAGTTCTGACGCTTAGCAGCCTTCGCGTGTCGGTTTTGAACACGTTCCGCGTCAACGTATTTGGAGTCCTGACGCTTAGTAGCCATCGCTTCTCGTTTTTGAACACGTTCTGCCTCAATGTAATCGGAGTCCTGACTCTTAGTAGCCATCGCTTCTCGTTTTTAAACACGTTCTGCCTCAACGTAATCGGAGTTCTGACGCTTAGCAGCCTTCGCGTGTCGGTTTTGAACACGTTCCGCGTCAACGTATTCAGAGTCCTGACGCTTAGTAGCCATCGCTTCTCGTTTTTGAACACGTTCTGCCTCAACGTAATCGGAGTTCTGACGCTTAGCAGCCTTCGCGTGTCGGTTTTGAACACGTTCCGCGTCAACGTATTTGGAGTCCTGACGCTTAGTAGCTATCGCTTCTCGTTTTTGAACACGTTCTGCCTCAATGTAATCGGAGTCCTGACTCTTAGCAGCCTTCGCTTGTCAGTTTTGAACACGTTCCGCGTCAACGTATTCGGAGTCCTGACGCTTAGTAGCCTTCGCTTGTCAGTTTTGAACACGTTCCGCGTCAACGTATTCGGAGTCCTGACGCTTAGTAGCCATCGCTTCTCGTTTTTGAACACGTTCTGCCTCAACGTAATCGGAGTCCTGACGCTTAGCAGCCTTCGCTTTTTGGTTTTGATTACGTTCCGCCTCAACGGATTCAGAGTCCTGACGCTTAGTAGCCATCGCTCCTCGTTTTTGAACACGTTCTGCCTCAACGTAATCGGAGTCCTGACGCTTAGCAGCCATCGCTTCTCGTTTTTGAACACGTTCTGCCTCAACGTAATCGGAGTCCTGACGCTTAGCAGCCTTCGCTTTTCGGTTTTGAACACGTTCTGCCTCAACGTATTCGGAGTCCTGACGCTTAGCAGCCTTCGCTTTTCGGTTTTGAACACGTTCCGCGTCAACGAGAAATACTAAAAAAATATCGGAAATACTAAAAAATATCGGAAATATTTGGAAATTGGGAATCGGAAATCGGTTGTAAAATATTTATCGAAGTGGTTACCCCCTCTTGGTGTTCTGCCCCTTGGATAAACGAATATAAGATATCATTGTATATCAGATAAGTATAAAATCAGCACTAGGAGGGGTTACATTAAAAATTGTGCCTAAAACACACTATTGGTCCTATGACACAAAACAAAATATTTTTAGAAGCCCAAAGGTTTATTGCGCATAAATTGTTGCATTACGAAATTTTAAAATGTAACTGAAGTTATATTAAATTCCCATTTATCGAATTTAACTAAGGTGGGGGTAAATTAAAACTACTGCTTTTCCCCATATAACGCCACTGTAACCTCGCTAAAAAACCTTAACAACCTTAATCCTACTATTCATAAAACCGTTGAGATTTTGTTTCTACGATAAGTAGTTATTTGTAAATAAAATTAAAACCAAAATAGGGGCGTGTCTACTTCCACCCCCTTCCGCCCTCCTATCAGCGATTTTCCAGCTTGTCAACATTTTTTTTTAATCACGAGGGTCGATTTAATATGTTCGTAAAAAAATCGTTTTTTACACGCAATGCAAGCGGCATCACAATTCAACCCCCCTAAAAGTCGTAGCTCTTATTTACACGTAAGTATAACATGGAAGATAGTTTAGGCTGAATTAAAAGAAACCCACGACTTATAATGAAGGCGAAGCGCTACCGCTAAGTACGGTGGAAAACCCACATAGGAAGGCAAAGAAATCAGCGAGACCCTACCACCTCGGCTAAGGTAACGAAGTTGAGTGTGAATATAGTATACATATTTTAAACGAAGAGAAATGGGAATCCTGCTAAGCTTTTTCTGTGCAGACACGATGCTCCCGTGAACCTCTCCCTAGCGGAGTTAAAAAAAAATACCGTTTTATCCCTTTCAAAACAGCAACCCCCCCCCCCAAAAAAAACCCCTTTATTTGTTACATTTAGTTTAGACATTACAGTCGGTATATACAAAATGCAATATTAACATAATAAACATCGGATGTCGGTTAGTGATAGTTTGTCGCGGGCTGATTCAAAGTGATTCTTAAGCTTGTAAAAAAGCGACACACAACTTTGAAACGTGCGAACGTTTTCATGCGCGACAAAAAAATTGACATTATGAAGCGCGAAAAAACCTTTTGCACGATTTAAAGCTGAGTGTCGCTTTCTGACGCATGTTGGTAAACACCAAGCAGAAACCAGAAAATCTTCGAAAAACTATTCATTATATACGAACCGAAACTCGTTTTCGTCTCAAATCCGACACAAAAATTAAGTTCCGATTTAACTCGCGGAGAGTTGTCAGTCCATGTTATTTAATGATGTATATGGTCATTGCCGAGACAGATTAACATTAAAAAAAATATTATTGGAAGAATAGAAATGTCATGCTTAAATATTTGGCGAGGCCGGCGAAGAATCTCTGTCCCCGCGACGTGAACAACAATTCTCAGCCCAATATTTATTTAAACGACCTTGATAGGAAAAACGCCTGCTGGCAAAGTCCATTTTACCTATCTCAGGGAGGATACGTTTTATTAGGTCGTGGGCACAAATCAGGCCCTGCTCAAGACAAACTTTTGAGGGGGGGGGGGTGAGGAGTTTTTGAAAAATGTAAAGAAAAACAACTTAGAATCCTTCGTGGTAAACATCAACTGCTTTGACGGGGTTGGAATTTTATAGGGTTTTAGTTTTATTTAAACAAATTGAATTGATTGTAGTAATCGTTCCGTCATATTATTCCTTTTGATATTTCTGTTAATTATTGTTTACAAAACAAATGTGTGGCGATAAAACAGCCCACTGAGCAAGGTCTAAATTGAGGTAAATCCACAATCAAGCCTATCGAGATCGAAACGCAACGAAAATTCAATAGCACCGTACGGTATTTCCCCCAAAGCAAACCCAAATAGCTGCCTAGGGGCCCAACCGTGGGAGTCCAGTGGCGTAAATAGCGTCCCCCGCAGACCCCGCGGGCCCCGAGAACTAGGGGCTCCGAAAAGTTTATGATTAAGGAAAAATAGGCCCCCGAGTCGTTGTCCGCGAGGGCCCCCGGAGTTCCTAGTTACGCCACTGCTTGGGACGGGCCATCTAGTAACAGTAATTATCATAAGGCATGAATAACGACGGCATGAATCTATAATATCAATCGTAATTTAAATTTGATAAATTATAGGTCATATTTTCTTTACGAAGTGTATTTATATTTTGTTGACACTTTACTATATTTCTCAAGGAGGGCCCAGGGTCTCTAAGTTCTAATTTTATTATAAGGTGTGACACAATATACAACGGAAGGAGACGTGCTTCCGAGGTTGGATTTCAGCTGCTATAGCTCCTTTTATATTTTATTTTGGCGTGATTTTGAGTTTTTGGAAGGGCTTCCGGGATTTCGGGAACGATTTCGAGATTTTACGAAGCGATTCCGAAATTTTGGAAGCACTTTCTAGATGTTGGAAGCGTTTCCGGAAGTGTTTTTGCGATTTTCAAAACCGTAAAATCAATTGTAGAGGTTTTGTAATTTTGAAGTTGATTTCAAGACGGTCGTTTCAAGATATCAACAATCAACTTTACAATTAGTGGGGATTTTGGCGCATGTCGGACCATTAGGATAAAAACTGTTTTTGCGGCTACTTAGTTTTAACTTTTTTTAAAAAAAAATCCTAACAATTAGGCTTTTCAGATTACATAGAGCCACGAAGCGGGAAACGCAAGATGCTCATAAACTGCTTTATTTAAGTCTACTAAGCGGACGATTTACCATAATAAAAATACAAAGCGACTGCTAAGCAAATGAAAATCCAGGAGTTTATTAGCTTCTCATGTTTACCGCTACGTGGCTCTATGTAAACTGAAAAGACTAATTAAAGTTAGAAAACGAAATACGTTTTGGTGTATATTAAAAGTTACCAATAAATAGCGGGAACCGAGCGAGGGGCTAACCACTCATAGAAAGTCTGTACACCGGATTACGCTTAGATTAGCACTGCAAAAGGCAGGGACTTCAAAGATTACGCGTAATCCCACTAGTACAGTCAAAGGTACGGCTCTGTACACCGATTACGCGGAGTGATCAGCCCCTCGGAACCGAGAGGGAAACAATTAGCTGAAAAAGTGTACACCAATTTATTATTTTCGTTAGATTAAACCGGATTAAAGAAAAAATACAGATTATCCAATAATCTTTGAAATATACATTTTTATTATAGTATTATTATAGATTCAATGGGATTACGTGGATTAAGACGCCACTTTTTTAAAATTTACGAATATTACATTTTTTGAAGTAAGAAATTCGGGTACTACACGTAGTAATAAATTAAATTAAACTGGGACTATTTAGTAAATTACAGTTGTTAAACTAGGATTATATAGTATAACATTTGTTTAACTGGGATTATTTAGTAATACAGTTGTTAAACAAGGATAATTAAGTATTAAACTTTCCAAAGGGGTAAAGGGGCGCATTCGTTGATATCATGAGTAACATAAGAAACATACGTATGACACTTTCTAGTAAGCCAATATCATTTCTGTTGATAGTTCTTTTTCGCCAATGACAACGTAAATAATTATGTAGCTAAAGACTAACAACTCTGAGCTAACTTCTTCAGTACTCCTAGTATTTGGCCAAAGCTCGGAAAGACTGCACCTGGAAATCGCTGCCGGCAGTCTTTCAACGGGCCAGCCAAGACCAATCGAGATGGTGTATACCTACCGTTTCAAAGCTAAATAATGTTTTCGGTCTGCAACGGGGCCTTGAAAAATCAAGATCAATACAAGGGCCTAAAAGGAATTCCGAAAATATCTACGGTCCGCTACGATGCCCGATGATCAGTAGGGCCCGATATTCATTAGGACACGGCGATTACAAAGACCCGAAGATTACTAGGACCCAACGATTACTAGGGATCTGATGATAACTAAGGCTAGACGATTACCAGGGCCTGAGGATTACTATGACCCGACTAGTACCAGGCCCCACTATTGCCATGGTTCGATGATTACAAAATATTTCTATGGGTTTTCTATAAAATCTTATAGAAACGTATAGAGGGCCTATAGATTTCTATGTCCTATAGAGTGCTCTATAAATATTTCTATAGAAAATACACTAACTTTTTCTATAGAAATTATATTGATTGATTTCTATGGTGTTTTCTACAGTAGTTATATCAAAATATACCAGTTGTTTCTATAGAAATTATATGGATTGGTTTCTATGGTGTTTTCTGCATTTATTATATCAAATTATACCAGTTATTTCTATAGAAATTAAATGGATTGATTTCTATGGTGTTTTCTACAATAGTTATATCAAAATATACCAGTTATTTCTATAGAAATTGTTGGTTATTTGAATTCTCCAGATTAATTTGCCAAATGAAAGTATCAATTGGCACCAAAGTGTCAGCTCAAAATTATTATGGTTAATTTGAAAAACACCCCAAATATGTTGTTTGAGTTCACCTAAAGGGTTTATATTTGCAAAATTGATTTATAAAGGACATCGTACTTCTTCTATGGGGTTTGGCTTTCGACCGATTTTTTTCAAATTGAAACATGTTGTTGGGCTTGATCAAAGGAGCAAAATTGTCCATTGCCATTTTTTCCTAGCTCCGATAGTTTGGCCAGTAGCAGCGGTCAAAAGTTGACGAAAATTAGTGTAGTCTATTTGTTAAGTATTGAGTCTTAACTGTCGTGTGACCGTGACTTTAACCGAGTATGTGCTGTATCGATAAATAGGTGTTTGATCTGTTGTTGAGTGACTTTTTCTTACCTATGAGCGAGTTATTATTTCATTAGTATTTATTTTATTTTAATATTGCTCATAAAATATTGATTAATAAATAATTCCACGTACGAAAATTGATCGAATAATAAGTTGCGAGAAAAGAAATAATGAAGTAGAGGTGTAAAAATCTTGGCAAGAAAACTCTATTGATAGTGAGCCCGGACCAGCGACGCGCGAGCGTAGAGCGCTAACCGATGAGCCGTGACTCCTTTTAACAAATATACTATACTAAGTGTTGTCCACTTTTGACCGCTGATACTGGACAAACTATAGAAGCTAGGGAAAAATGGCACGGGACAACTTTGCTCCTTTGATCAAGCTTAGCAACATGTTTCATTTTGAAAAAAATCTGTCGAAAGCCAAATCCCATAGAAGAAGTGCGATGTCCTTTCAACGAGTTAGTGGAAACTCTAAATGGGGAATGATAAAAGTGGTTCACTTTGGTGTACTATAGTTATTTAAGGGTGAAAATCACCCCAATATTGGTTTGAATTCACCCGAAGGGCTAAGATTTGCCAAATAGAAGTATAAATTGGCACCAGGGAGTGAAAACTCTCAAAATTTTTATTGTTAATTAAGTGACTAACTTTGATGTACTACAGATATTTAAATTTGAAAAATATCCTAGGTTTTCTATAAAAATATCCTAGGTCTTCTATAAAAATATCCAAGGTTTTCTATAAAAATATCCTAAGTTTTCTATAAAAATATCCTAGGTTTTCTATAAAAATATCCAAGGTTTTCTATAAAAATATCCTAAGTTTTCTATAAAAATATCCTAGGTTTTCTATAAAAATATCCTAGGTTTTCTATAAAAATATCCTAGGTTTTCTATAAAAATATCCTAGGTTTTATATAAAAATATCCAAGGTTTTCCATAAAAATATCCTAGGTTTTCTATAAAAATATCCTAGGTTTTCTATAAAAATATCCTAGGTTTTCTAGAAAACCATCCCTGTACTTTCTGTTAAAAAACTCGTGTTTCCGCTCACTTTCTATAAAAATCACCGGTTTTTTCAGTATAGTAATTATTCTAGCTCTATAGAAAAATGACCCAAATTTCTATAGAAATTATATAAACTATTCCGAATGTAGTTCTATAGAATTTCCATGGAATCTTTTGGTAAGGGAAGACTAATACCATGGTTAGATGATGACCAGAGCGTTGCCCATATGAATATGCGAGTGTGATGACCACCAGGGCCCCGATCACGCCACTGCCTCGAAAAGTCTCGTTTGCTACCCTTTTTCGCCCCCCCCCCATCTTTGTGTTAGTAATTTTTTACCCGACTACCGTCAAAAAGAAAAATAACGCGCGTCGTTATTTTGGCCAACCAGACAGACCCCAGAAATTTTAATTATATAATAAATAATAATTTGCATTTCATTAGTAACGAACTCTAAAGTATGAATTATAAATATAATTTTTGTTTAAGCTTTATACCAAAATACCAAGGCCCGTATTTCACGAAGTTAATAATTAAAAATTGATATTAAATAATCCTGTAACGCGATCATCATTTCTAAGCTTATTTTTGGAGTAGGAATGAAATTTTGTTCAACTTTCATTGTATAATAATTGTTCTGTTTTTAATAGAATATTTTGATTGTCCTATCTATTTTAGGTATAAATTTTAATTAATTTAAATATTTTAGTTTTGGATGTGGGAACTTTTACAGTCTTTTCAACGGATATCTGGGGATCAAATTATTTTACACATTCTTATTTAAAACGTTCTAAGGTTGATAGCTGACCTACAAAGTTTTAAATCGAAAGTGTGAAAAGTATGTTTTCGATGTATCACAAAAATGATAATAAACTATTACAAG